>NC_026734.1:0-177788 GCF_000210295.1 Trypanosoma brucei gambiense DAL972
TGATATCTAGTGGCACAATTAATATACAATCACAAGCACTGAGGTCAGAGGTGCTCAAGTTGGACAATCATCCTGTTATTTGTATCCGCGTATATTTTTAAGTGTATTTTTATATCTTACAGATAATACTTGACAAAAAAAAGATCATATTCTGTTATTTTATGCAACGGCAATTCGAATTTTTTTTATTCTCACTTCACAACCATTTCCTTTACATCCACAACTTATATGCTCATGGAAGGTTGCCTAATGTTTCAGTTGCTTCACTTCTCTCTTCATTCGTGGTGACATGCCAAGAAAAAAAACATTTGCGCTTGAATGCTTCTCATAATAAATGAAAGTAGATAAATACATATTATTTGTACAACTTCAGACACTTTAGGAAGGATTTCTCATCTTCAATCACATCAAACAATTATAATTTGATCTCACTGTGCGCTCTTATGACGAAGAAAATATACATCATAAGTGAAGAAAAGCATGAGCATATCTGTTATGATTTGAATAACGCACTCTTATGTATCATAACTATCATTTGCATTTTAACGAATCGATTTGTCAAGTTTCATGCACGCACCTCTATGCCGTTTCATATGTTTGCATTGGGTGACTGCAAGAGTTTCATGACTGTAACCGCAGCAAAATAAATAACGTATTGGAAAAAATGTATAATTCCAGGCTGAACAGGTGCTTTCTTCGAAGTGTTTGCATTTGAATGCATGTGATGTGGAATACGATGCTTTGAGCACTATTAACTTCAAAAGGATGTTGAATGAATCTTATGAATCACCACCGTCTCCGAAGATACATTGATAAGTTCACTGTTTCTATGCAATAAGAAGCAGTCAGTACTGTCGCTTCACAATATTTCTTGACTTAACGGAAATCTATTATGCAACACAAAAATAATGTTTCAGTTGTTACACACAATAAACTACTTTTGTTATTTTTTCCAATAAAAATGCAACACCACTAGAGAGGATGATAATCATAGAGATTATATGAATATTCGCTTTTTCATATGTTCGTTGAAATATAAAAACAAATGAGGACCGCCTTTGTCAGAAAAACCATGACATGTTTAGAGGAAGAAAACGGAGGTATAAAAATTATGAGAGTAAGAATAGATGCGACATTCAAATTATCGTTAATTCCGTTGTGATATATGAAAAATATAATTAGTCCAGTTGATTCAATATATAAGCAGATAGAGTTTGGATGATACTACACACAAAAAAGTTCCCTCGCCATTATATGTTTTATGAGGTGTGGAATGTGAATTAAAAAATGGGAAACATATTTTGAGTCCGAAAGAAATTATTTTGTGTGTATATGTGTAAATTTGTATGTGTGTTACGGATATTGTGTAACACCATAAGTGCCATACTGTTGAAACTCCATGAACATGCGTCACGAGTCCTGCAGTTCTATTGGGCAACACATGCATTTATCAAAATAAGAGAAACGAGTGCATAAATAACTGATGACATAACGAACAAAAATCAAAATAGACCACGAGACACACATGCACACAAACAATGACATTAATTTATTAACTGTCAAATTTAGGCCTGTGCCCTTCATTAATAGAGTAAAAATTACAAAATAGGATAATGAATAAAAATATTGAGATTCGTTGTGCACAACAAAAGGTGGCACAACTCATCGTGTAATGTTGCATCATGGGGGTTCCCTTTGAAAATTAACACAGTTCCTCTTCATTCTGATAGTTTGCATGGATTGTTGTGAAAACATTGCGAAGTGGCGCATTTCTACAGGCATCAGGCGGCATCACTTTCCTTTTTCTTCCTTGTGCAAATAATACCGCTGATATCACACTTGCAAATTGCTCATGAAGAGCTGAAGAGGAAACAGAGGTATCCCAGAAAGATGCGGTTGACCGCCCCCCCCCCCGCCCGAAGCAACTTCATATATTTTATTTTCCCACAATCTTTCAAAACACTTGGGAGGCACGAAAAGGCCGACTCAGCGGTTAATTGATTCACAAAATGTTTATCGTCACTGAATCGCTTGCATGAAATGTCTTTTGCAGGTTTTTGCAGAGCTGGCAGGGTTGGCCACGGGCAAAAAATAAAAATAAAAAATCCTCCTTTACCATATCATTACAGTGCTTTGCTTTTCCAACATAAACCATACTCCACTTGAGGCACTACACCCGCAACAACAGTCAGTTCCAAACCGTGCGCAGTTTCAAAACACAAGTAAGACATAATCAAATGTTATAAAAATGCATACCGTTGTCTGTTATTGTAATTTGCAGTACTCGCATGCACGTGACGATTCATGAAAAGAACGGAAGTTAATTTTGGGGAAATATTTCTAAGGGCGGTTTTCAGAGTCTCATTTTCATCCACTCAATGTGGTGATCAGGAGGAACTAAGCGAATGGAGCGCTACGTTTATTGTGATATGTCAATTGCCTTTCCGCAGTAAAGATACGTGGGTTTAAAAAAACAAAAAATAAAGAATGGAGGAAGTGACATAATCAAATTAGATGTAAAATCTCTGTGACCTACATAAATATTTAATTATTTATCTTTAACAACAGCGGCACTGCAGGCGAAGGAATGTGGTGATGAATTTGGTGCACAGGCGAAACTGAGCAGAAAACATTACCGCATGAAAACTATTTTCTTCTTTAATATTTTCGTGTAACTTTGTGTTTCGGTGATAATGTGTTTGTCTCTCTGGGAAGAAGCAGCGGCGCTGCACGTGAAAAATTCTGACCAAAATCAACTAGCGAATCATATGCGCCTACGTTCTATTTTCCATCATCCTTCAGTTGCAGAGTTTTACCAAAATAAATAAAGAGGTGGATAGGAACGAGGAAGGTTAAAAAAAAAAAAACGTATCAAACACCACATTTGAAAGGACCATAAAATTACACACGAAAATCCGCGGTGCTAACCAAAAAAAGCTGCAGTAACTGTACGCACAGAAAAGGGATTGAGGAGGTGGCAGGGAACACACACACACACACACGTAAAAAAGTAGATTTAGAAAAATATCACAAACTTATTCTGAGGTGAAAAAGAAAAAAGTCAAGAAAAAAAGCGCCAGTACGTCACTTCACTTGGGCTCACCATTTCGATAATGTCACCTCTTCACTATTATGAAAATAAATTAATTAATTAACAGTGTTTCCCCCTCCCCCCCTCGACTGTAACACACAGGAAAGTGAAACAACCACGGGATATAAGAGATGGTTGATAATTTATTGCATTCGCTTCACCAATAAGGGACCGTAAAACAACAACAACAACTAATTAGTACAAGCCAACTGCGGAAATAGGATGCCTGTACAGTATTAATTTTGTCCTCTTTGGTGTGGGGAAGAGGAAGGAGTGGGGATGTCATATTAAAAGCAAAACAACGCAACTGCAGCCGCTTGCATCATGGTTCCCCTTCCCCAAGTTTTGCGAGCACATGCGTGCGGAAGGCAGAAACATAACGACGTTACGCCACGCGTCAAGCCGCTGCTTCATAAATTAAGTGGAATATATTCCTTTACGGCTACAACTGTTTCCAATAGCCAATACGCCGCATCATCGTCACAAACCGAAAGATGTTGTTTCGCACATTTTAAAGGATTTGACCTCATGAGAGAACGAAGTTGCCGGGCATCACACCGCCGCAATGCAACATTTCCCTCAGCCACATTTTGGGAAATCATCAAATCCACTAAAGGCATGACAGCAAGCACCGGCCCTTCTTTTAAGTTCAACTTCATTCGGTCTTTTGTCAAGCGACATGAATGAGTTTGTGTGTACCGACACATATTTAGCATTAACTCCATGGGAGGTACAATACTGTTTTCGGAAAGAATTTGCAGGAACGTGGCGGCAGCATCTTCCACATCACTTTTAAATGTGGCGGGTGGACTTAACTGACGCTGCCAATGCGACCACGAGGAAGTTGAAGTTGTGCGACATGCCTGAATTGCAAAATACAAGGAGAGATATAACAAATCAAAGTGTTTAGAAACATGTGGTGATGAACAGGCTTCCTGACAGGACTGCAATGGTGGCATGAGCCCCTCAACATCATCATCATGAACGTCATCTACCGTCCAAACAGTTGTGCACGGGACAGCGGCCACAATACGATTTTCTGGAGTCTCAGCGAGAGTAGAAAAAAGTTTCAGAGGAAAACCGTCTTGAGGAAAAGAGCGGCAACGAAGATATGGAGCAACACCAATTCCCAGTGAACGCATACAACTTAAAAAAAACGCATCCTCTCGAGTGAAGGACGACACGGCAACTGTCACGCTCTCATTTCCTTTGCGCATGTACCGACTACGCATGTTACATACACTACCTGTAGAGAGCCACCTTCAGACACATTAATATGTCAATGTATTTTTTTTAAAAAGTAAAAGAAAAGAAAATAGTTAAAGCAGTGAAGAAAACCTCACTGAATTTTCTCAACATGCAATTGCAAATCGTTATTTTCGTTGTTGTTTTCTCTCTCTCCCTCCTTTTTGTATCGCATGATAACAAAACGAGCCATGAATATTATCATAATTACTGCGTTACACGTTCGGTGCCACATGTTCTTTTTATCAAAAAAAATCCTCATGTGACGGTTGGCACTTTAGTGTACAGATCAACTTCACCTGATTCATCTTTCTTCGCGCAGAAAAAATGTAGACCGAAAAAAAAATAAAATAAAGAAGAAAGAACAATCGTACTTTCTCCTCTTCCTATCATTGCGATCCCATGAAATCAAGCGAAAGACGCGTACTTATTCCCATTCCTTGAAGTTCTTGAAGTAAAAGCTTGAAAGCGTAAGGGACATTTACACGTGAGACGGTATTTTTGGCATTGCAGTATGAACAGTAGCCGTTATAACCCATAAACCCACAGCAGCGGCAAATATCAATTGTGAAGAGGTCAGAACTCACAAGAAGTCGCTCATTAAGGAGGTTGGATGCGCCATATCCAACCATGCAATCTCTTTCCATTTCACCAACACGCAAACCTCCACTGCGGGATCGGCCTTCCGTGGGTTGCCTCGTCAACATGGAACGGGGTCCAGTGGCACGAGCGTGCATTTTGTCAGTAACCATGTGTTTTAAGCGTTGGTAATAAATGGGGCCAAAGAAAACATAAGCCCGCAGCATTTCCCCCGTTACGCCTGAATAGAAAATATCTTTTCCGTGATAATTGTATCCATGCCGTATCAATTCCTCACCCAGATCCTCAGCCTTATCACCACCAAAGGCAGTGCCATCGCCGAACTTCCCCGTGAGTGCACTCACCTTTGAGCTAACGAGTTCCAGCAACTTTCCAACTGTCATACGGCTCGGGAATCCATGAGGATTCATGATCATATCCGGGCAAATGCCTTGCTCGTTGAAGGGCATGTTAACACCATCAGTGATGAGACCCACTACTCCCTTCTGCCCGTGCCGCGAGGAAAACTTATCACCGGGCTCGGGGCCGCGAACTTCTCTCGTGACAACTTTAATTTTTTGTTCTACATCCATTGATCTATCCGAGTCACCGGGAGGTGAGATGACCACATGATCCACAACAGCAGGCTGAGGGTATTTATATACGAGAGGATTAGGCCTTGGTTCCATGGACGGCACGGGAGTGTATTTGTTTACCAAAATATCAAACTGACGAACGACCGCCCCTTTACTGGCAATACCATCGCTATTAAGAGCACTGTGTCTCCCAACATTTGAATCTGCTGGAAGAATTATATCATACTCACCGTTGGGAAGCCTTTCCAGTTCCACCTCGTGCTTGCGGAGAACAACACAACGGCCGTAGCCACGATCGAGCGAACTGCGGTTGTAGACCTGAGCGTCCTCAATATCGTAACCGCTATAGCTCATAACGCATACCATCGCATTAATTCCTGCACCTAATATTTCGTAGTTGGTTAGGTTCATAGCCTTCGTCCGGCAAAGGGGCCGTTGCGGGTAAGCACCCAACATAAGTACTGTGTCCATTCTAATGTACTGATTATACGCAATGGTTCCAAGAGCTTGCTTGCCCATGGCTGACTGGAATGTGTTTCGTGCGGATTGATTGTGATGCGGAAAGGGAATAATGCCAGCGACAACCCCAAGCAGGGAAAGGGGCTCAATCTCCAAGTGGGTCGTGTACTGCTCAATGTCTTTGGGGTAGACTGCTATGAGACAGTCATTTGCCTCATTTACGTCAATGAATTCCACCAAACCTTCAGCTAAAAAATCGTTAATTGAACACTTGCCTGAACTCAAGTTATCCAAGTGTTGAGAAGTTACAGCGGGTTTCCCGTCGCGAACGACAATATACAACCGCACGATCCGTCCGCCATCGCAACCAATTTGAACACTCTTTTGGCGGTCATTTATCGCAATAGAAACGTGTGGATGCAGGCGGCCTGACCTCCTCAGGGTTCGTACACCCCGACACAAACGGCTCGGGTACCGGTGAATGCCCATCAACGTTCCATTGAGGAAAACTGTGTAATATTTAAGAAACTCGTTGGGGCTGATACAATCGACTTCCTCCACTCCAAGATTGTACGCAGCCGCACGCACAAACGAATCATCCATGTCGAGTGTTACCTGACTAAGAATAGCAAAGTTCTTAACCAAACCGCAACTTTCACCCTCTGGGGTATCGCAGGGACACACCATTCCCCATTGACTTGGCTGCAGCGAGCGCGGTCCACTGATTTTGCGGCTCTTTTCAAATGAAGATGCCAGACGGGTCATCATACCAATGCATGAAATGTAAGATAGCCGTGACAACACCTGCGTTATCCCCTGACGACTCATGTTAAACCGTTTCAATTCCCATCTGCCACTACTCAACGCCACACGCATTCCGTTCTGTATAACCTCCATTTTGCTTTCCATCAACTGTTTAAGATTGAATGGCTTTGTCGTGTCTTTTTTGGAAAGTAACTGATCCATTGCGGTCTTTACCACGCGGTTGTATTGTTTCAAGAGGTCTTCGAACAGGAGCCCCATTAGCGTCCCAGTTGTCTCGAAACGCTTGTTGCCGTAAAAATCACGTTCATCGAGGAGTGATGAATCCACACTCGCCTCTACCATGCGCCGAACCATAAAACAAACATACAACGCTTTGTGACGGAAGTTCCAATCACGCTGCACTTCCCCCTCTCGGATGTGACACAGAAGAACATTTGCAAGAAACTCCGCAGCGCTATCCGCCTTAGACTTTTGAACGTGTCGCTGCTGTGTTTCGTCCATTTCCCAGAAGGTCTCCTTTCGCCGTTCACCAATGAAGTGAAGCGCATCATCCTGTGTCTTAACATTAAGCGAGGCTGCGTGCTCGAAGCAGGCAAACAGTACGCTTTGAAAAGCGGGTGAAACTCCAATGTGTTGTGCAATCTGCTGGTCACTCTCCATGCCGAGCGCCTTTAATACTACTACGATGGGGATGTCTTCCTTAAAAGAACGGTGCACCATAACAATACGGCCTTTCCTGAAAGTAACTGAACACTTTGAGATGGAATAGTGCGTTTTGCTCTGCACATGTGCCACAATATCTCCGTTGTCATCCGCCTCGATAATGACACGATTCTTACTCTGCTGCTCCTGCACCAGGCAAACTTTCTCAACACCTTTAATAATGAAATACCCTCCAGGATCAAGTGGGCACTCCCGCATAGCAATCAGCTCCTCCCTCCCCTTCCCGTACAGGTTGCATGAACTCGATTTGAGCATAATGGGGATTGTCCCAATTTTAATATTGGTTTCAGTGCATATTCGTTTAGAGCGATCACGGCTAGTGTACTCCACATCCACTACAATATCGCCGCGATACGTGAGGTCCCGCGTGCGGCACTCATGCGGTGACACAGGCTTGGGAAGTTGACCCTTTCCCACAATCTCCCGGGGGCGGCAAACGCGAATACCTGAGTAGCGAATGGAAAAATCTGGATCAATGCTGCTCTTAATTTCTCTGTTTGACTCATTCAACAGAATTCGCCCCAGCTCCACATTGATAAGGTGATCAAAGGAGGCCACGTGATGGTTCAGCAGTCCCTTCATATTAATAAGGGCTGGAAGCAACGCCAACTTACGCGTGGCGTAACCCTCATCGCAACCACGGGCCCTAGGGGTCATTTCCTTTTAATTCCCTCCTCTTTCTGATGCGTAAATAAATATAACTATACCCGCCTCTTCTCCACAAATGAAAATATACAGCCGCAGCGCTACGTAAAGAGCGACACGTACGAAGCAGGCAGGTTAAATGAAAAGTAGGTAAAAGACATGTTTGTGCAAGCTGTAGCGAAAAAGATTAAATTACAAAGTTGAGAACTCGCTCAACATCCCCCACTGTCCGCGCTTATTCATCAACTGTTAAAAAGTAATTAAATCGAACTATTTTGTTCCGTTTTTAAGGTACACAGTCACGGTGTATCATCCATCTATGCACATCTATATAACGCACAAGCAGTAGAGTAGTGCATCTAAAACCTATAAATTGTCTTGTCGCGATACGTACAGATGCATTAATGTCTCAGTTTTCTTTTTTTCCTTGCCCCCAACCCACGACCCACTCGCCCTCCACCCGACATACAAGAGATTGAAACCATCACCCATCACTGCCATCTGCACAAAAGCAGTTGCATCAAATCGTATATGCAATTCAAAGCGCGGCGTTTCTTCATCCCATGCACCATGCTCCCAAAAAAAATTGCTTCCAGACTATGATTGAATGAAGACAAGGCCGAGCAGATCCCCTCTCCCTTTCGTCAATGCAGAAGGTCAAACATAACGCACAAAATGAGTCCATCTTACTTATTCGATATAATAAGGATTTAAAGAAGAGGTTATTTTTTAAAAAAAATGTTGATAAACAGTTTCGTGTAAAGATGAAGTAGACGGTTGCGGAAAGAAGAGGGGAAGAACAAAGACAAAATAAACGAGAAATGTTCGATTAACGCAGATGCACTTCATGGGTAACACTCCCTTAGCTAAATGACCGCACGGAAACACATGACGTCATGCGGAGCGATTCAACTTGCAGCCCTCAATTTCCGTAATTTCTCCTTCAGTTTATTCTTGAGGAACTCCAATTCATCATTCTTCTCCCGCAAGCGACTGAACCTCTCCGCAGATGTTGGTTTTCCAGTGGACTCTCTAGCGCCTTCCTCCAGTTCTGTTGCCACAACATTTTCCGTGCGTTTCATGGAAACGCACGTGTCTTCCATCGTTTGTTGATGTTTTCTTTTGCGACGTGATGCCCGGCTCCCACCTTCCTTTTGATACGAGATCGGTGCTGACTCTTTTTTCCCCGCCGATACCACAATAAAATCCACACCCAAAGGGTCCAAAGGATGCTTCTGTAGCACAACGGGCGGCACGGCAGCACTCGAAGGTTGCGTTGCATCACTTGGTACATAACAAACACTTAACAACCCGCCGGCAATGTCATCCACTGCCTTTTCTACAGTCGTTGCCGTGCGTATATTCCACCACAAAATAACGCCATTTGTACTTCCCACGAGGACATAATCGGGTCGAGTGTAATCAAAGTGTATAAACACAATAGCACCCTTGTGACCATCGGTGAAAGGTGTACATGTCACAACATCATTAACGCACCTAATAAGCCCAGCAGTCGGTAAGCACTGCCGTTCACTGAAGGAATAAAGTCGAACAAAAAAAAGGGAGCCCGTTTCCCCGCCGATAAGAAGCATTTCGTCACCTGGAGACGGTCGCACAGATGTTAAAACATCACCGAGAGTTACCACAAACTGCTGTTGGCCGGTGCTCCCATCAAAGATACGGCAGCTGCGATCCGAAGACGCCGTCACCACGGATTGGCTACTGTCCAGGAATGAACACGCATTAACAGAGAGCGAATGTCCGTTGAAAACAATTCGTGGTGCCGGTGCTGAGACACCACGAGCCACCAGTGCCGCCAGTAACCAAGTTTTACAGACAGAATCTTCGGATGCCGTGGCTATGAGTGACTGGTCTGATGATGTCGCGATTTCGGTTATCCGACGCGTATGAGACCGAACAAGATGCAACAGCTCCCCGGATAGTGTACTCCATACATACAAATTGCCTTCTGCAGTGCCGACCAGCAGAAATGCGCCATCGCTCGTGGATGCAGAAGCTGTCACCGCTTGAGGTGTTAGGCAACGCAATACCGGCTGTTGCATCGCTGGGGAAAAGAGAGACGCGCACCCACGTGATTGATTCGACATAACGACCCGAGCGGTGGGCCAATACACGAGGCCCCGGCGCTCCACCGGTGTCGTTACATATGATCGCTCCACGGTTTTTGTATCAATGTTGATGAGGTGGGATTTGCTGCTGGAAGCGACGAACAACATAAAATTGAGGTTGCCAAGTATGGAGAGAGGCCCAATCACCAACCCTCAACCAGGCTAACAGACGCGGGTATAAGGAAAGAGAAGACAACATATCATAGCATGTTTACCAACAGACAAATAATTGAAGAAAGAAAGAAAGAGAGAGAGAGGGAAAGGGACATAATCAAATCACCAACTGTGCGTTTGCGAAAAGCGCCATCAAGAGCTGCTCCACCGTATCAGCATTTGCAGAAGTAACAAAAAAAGACAAAACGAAAACGCACCCCACGCCCTGGTTGATCCACTCCGCTATCACATATTATAACAATAACAAAACCACACACACACACACACACACACGCATGTCTATCCTTTCTTCCACGGCACGACGTGGTAGTAGAAGGCGGAAGCTCACACCACCAGATGAAACACAGAAAAACAAACCAAAATCCGACAGCAAACAACGAAAGAAAACAAGTACAATCCTCTCAGTACACTTACTCCGTCTCTCAATACAATTCACAAACTATTACAACCCTTTCATTCCACCTTAGCTAACAAATGACGCACCGCTTTGGTTCACGATCGCTTGATGTAAAGATAAAATGGCCCACTTGCTGGGCTCCACTCAACGCTATCCTCTTGCCACCTGTAGTCGACCATCTCGAATTTCTCAAATGCGTCGGGGTCTCGAGCTGCAGCCACGGAGCGGGAGTGCGGATACAAGTCTTCCATGCATAACACGCGACTTCCGATAGGTAGGGATCGCAACCGCTCCGACAAATAATGATTTACGAAGCGAGGCATTAGTAAATTTGCGATCCACACGACACAAGAAGAAGAAAAGTAGTTGTCCTGCTTCAGAACCTTGCAGAAGTCCCCGCAAACAATGCTCACATCCAACTTCCGACCACGGCGCTTTTCAAATACAGGTCGAAGATGCGTCCACGCCTCTTTCGCCACCTTGGCGTTGTGCTCATTGATTTCCACACCAACGCAACTGGCGCCCGTGGCTAATGCAACATGAAACAAAACGCTGCCATTTCCGCAACCCAAGTCGTAGAAAGTATCATCTGCTGTCACATTTGCCACACGCAGCAGCCGTGCAACGAATGGAGGAAGCACAGATTTGGCGCAAAGTTCCCTTCGGCCTTTGCACGTGACCTGTCGAGACACTTGTAGCGATAAATAGCACCTTTCAAGTTCCTTCGACACGTATAAACAATCACATGAGTGCTCTGGGCAGTGATGACAACCACTTCCATTCGGTGAGCTGCGCAACGGTAACACAAACGGATCACCCGGCCGACCGGTTCCAACTTCAGCCACAACTTCCGGTGAAGATGCACGAGAGCGCTTCAGAACCCGTCCGCACCCCCGCTTACTACGATGAACACGTGCATCCATTAGTGTCACTTCAGAACCGTAAATCGAAGAAAGACAAAACAAAACAAAGAAAATAGAAGGAATCAGAATTATACGGCGTTATCAAAAAAACAAAAAAAAACAATTCGCAGAGTGAAAGAGAGTCGCTCCCAACGTTATACCACAAAAAACACTAAACATATAAGAAAGAAAAACAGAAAAACAGAAAAACAAACAAGACATAAGCACTATCATCGTACGCTTCCTACTTAGTTATAATAACACATATCGATGTTAACAAAAAATTTGAGTAGACCGAAGGAAATAATCATGGGAATCCTAATAATAAGCATAAACCCCACCAACAAACGAAAAAAAAATTATACTACCAGGATTACCGAAAAAATAGACAAAGTAAAAAAAAAAAACTAAAAATTAGCGATAAAATCAAAACATAGGTTGCTTATAAGTATAAATTTCCGCACACAGCTCTTCGAAAACAATGACCGCTAAAAGTGTGCGGCGTAAGTTCTATTTTACTTTCTACCGACTGCTACTACTGCTACCCGCAACCTTCTCAAGCATTATATTTTGTTTTAAACACTCCCGCACATCCGTCACACGACACCCCTCCACGCCACCGCTCAGAGCAACACGCCGCGCAACATGAGACCATAAGGTTCTCGGTATCCATGCGGCACTGGGGGCAAAAGCGGTTCGTGTATGATTTAGAACAGATAAATTAAATGAACATAAACAAGAGAGGGGAATAATAAAACATAAAAAGAAAAAAGGGAAGAAGAGGAAAGGAGAGGGGGGGGGAAGAAAATAATCAGGACGGTCCCGTATGGTACGGACAGTGCAAGGATGAGTTGCCGTGAAAATATGGGGAAAAGCAGGACAACAGACCTGAGCGACTTCCGCCATTGATGATCACATAAGTGACCAAAGGCATTCATTCATCACACGGACTGCGCAACGCATATAAATGCTCCCGTTTCCCGAATCCAACAAACAATCACATCACACCGTAGGGTTACCAACGGCAACTACAGCGACTACCAGCTCGCTTCTTGCAAATTACTGCGAGGTGAGACTCGGGGCATATATACCTTGTGCAAAGAGTAACGCAGATATAGCAGCCGTTATCAAAAGAGTGAATATCCATCCGAGGTACATTTTCCCAACCATCATCCATCGCACCTTGCGGAATCCACAATCCATAATACTGATAGCCACAACAGCACCTGTGATGCAGTGTGTTGAAGAGACGGGAATACCGAAGGCGGAACACAGTGACACGACAAGAGCAGCGGAAAGTTCTGCTGAAAACCCACGGCTAGGAGTAATCTTCGTAATGCGTTCCCCAAGCAACCGCATGATTCTAACACCCAACGTCGCGAGACCAACCACTAACCCAGCTCCACCAAGAACCAATATCCATAATGGTACATCGTTCTCTTCTACCACTTGTTGGTTGATATAAATGGAGTACATGGCGGAAAATGGGGCAATGGCGTTACTCACATCGTTGGCACCATGTGCGAAGGATGCACAAGCAGCCGTAAATACCTGAAGGTAACGAAACACATACTCCACACGTTCATCATATATTTGCACATCAAATTTCAATGCTTCATCAACGACACCCGGTGTGGTCAGTCCACTGGCATTATTTGCAGGGTTTTCTTTAGCTGTTGGAGAGTCGCTGGTTGGCTCGCTCGATGGTGGGACTATGCGATTCGCAGTATCAACAGGACCTTCCACCGCTGCCCCCACTCCAGCAGCATTCTCTGATATGGCACCCGCATCTCCTGATATTTCCGGCGCGGTATTCATCCCTGTTTCAGCCCTTTCCCGCTCAGCTCTTTCAGTTATCAACCTCACACGGCGTCTCAGAAGTGGGATACAAGCCGCAGAAGTGGAGGCAGCCCCAAGTCCAATGAGGGCAGCAACCCATGACGCCTTCGCAGGGCCCCAGTGTAGATGAGAGTCCGCTCCCTTAAATAGCACAAAGAATGACTCCAGGAAAAATGTCACTCCGACAATTAATGGAAGGGCAAACAAAGCGCGGTTCACGGAGTTGGCAGGGCGCAGTACAACGAGCCGCAACAATGCATACAGCGACGCAGCCACTGCGCCAGCAAACACTGGTGAAATGAACCATGACGCAATGATCGGGGCGACGCCAGTAACATACGGAAATTCATCGATCTTCTTAGCAAAGGAAACAGCGCCAAAACCACCGTACACAAGCGCAAAGCCAATTATAGCACCCGCAATGCTATGAGTTGAAGACACGGGAAGGCTCATCATGGTGGCGAATAACAACCAAATGAAGGTTGCACTCAATGCGCACATCATACCGTACATCAGCACATATGGTTCATTTGCAAATGTCATTGGATTCGCAATACCGCCTGATATTGTTGAGGTTACTTCAGACCCAAGAGAAACGGCACCCACAAACTCACAGATGGAGGCGAGTATAACAATTTGCCACAGGTTGAGTACTCGCGAGCCATACGTTGTACCAAAGGAATTCGCGAGGTCATTCATACCAACACCACAGCCGGTGAGGAACGAAACGATCCCACCGACAATAATGACCCATAAGTATGGATGCACCATGATGAAATATGGTATTCACTTACTTCTTTCTCCTTGTTTACAATAATCTTATAGCTTAAGGCCAGCACGTAACTTACTAATGCGAGTAGTTTTTAACCCTTGTCTAAAGATGTCGAGCAGTATGGAAAGGGCAGAAAAGTATTGAGGTACTGATGGAAAATGTACGCACTTATTTATTTTTACATGAATTCATTTTGTCTTGTTAGTTGTACTTGTAACGGCACTACCTTTTGTCGCAAAAGCAACTGTTGCGGTGAATACTTCATGGACTAAATGTTATCGAGAGGGGAATTAATGAGAACATTACGCTACGACGTACTTTACTTTCGATCTCTTTCCTTCTCTTACTTGCAACAACCACGTGCCGGGTCACGTCTTTTTCTGAGTGTTTATCCACAGCAGGTAGTATTTTTTTTTTTCCCACTCCAAAGTTTCTACAGAAATATAAAGCTGTGAAACCGCACGAGGAAAAGTGAAACAAACAAAAAACGAGACGAGCGGTTCAGTGTTGCAGCGGTATGTGGCGGGACCGAAAGTCCCCCCTCCTCTTTTCTCCGTGATTCCTTATTCAGTAACAAGTGAAGAGGAAGTTTGTAAACATATATAAATGTAAATAAATATATATATCTGCTTTTTTTTAATAAAATATTCATTTATTTGAAAAAAGGGGGAAGGAAGGGAGGATGATGCCGGGAACACAGTTTTAAAGTGCGGACAGTAATCCGTATGTTTTTTTTTTCTGAGTCCAACACTTTCAATTTGCACAGCCGTGCATTCACCAACGCCTGTGCGTGCGCGTTTGCGTCCGCGTGTCCAGTTATTTCGCTTCATATTATGGCACCACAATAACTGCACGGGAAACACAAAACACGAAGGAGGTCACGTGTCCCTCAAACCGATCATCCGACAACCAAGTAAAGAAAAGCACAAAAAAAAACAAAACACAGAACAACAAAATAGCAACGTCCGCAAAACAGACTGCCGTCACACACACACACACACACACACACAAGCACGAAAAGAAAAAAAAGAGAGAGGTAGAAGAAGAAAGAAAGAACAAAATGAGAAGATGCAACCAACCGTAGTTTATCACCATATAAAAAAAGGACGTGCCGAGAACACACAAGTTACTTACTCCTATTTATTTTTTTTTTTAAATGCCTCCAGCTCGTTTCGCATCACCTCATCACCTTCCAGGCTGTTGTCGCTGCTGCCACAGTTAATAATTACACCCCATCATCCTCAAAAAAGAAAAAAAGAAAAAAGAAGACAAACCCTGCCAGTGTTAATGTTATTACATGACTCTAATGGCTAACAGCCCTTGTCTCTCTCGTTTTCGCATACTCATCCTTCCGCCACCCAAAACATTGCCGCATCCTACGCAAGTAACATGCTACTTCATCCCTTGCCGCTCATTCATGAAACAACGTAACGAGAAATCGTGACGCAGCGCAACAATACAGAAGAACGGAAGGAATAAAAGAAAAAAGGGCAATGCACCTGCGATTAAATGGAAAGCAGACACTTGGTGGGAACAATAAAAAACAAAAAAAAAAATTACTTACTACAACTTTTACCGACCTGCAGCGCCCGCTAAAAGTGTGCGGCGTAAGTTCTATTTTACTTTCTACCGACTGCTACTACTGCTACCCGCAACCTTCTCAAGCATTATATTTTGTTTTAAACACTCCCGCACATCCGTCACACGACACCCCTCCACGCCACCGCTCAGAGCAACACGCCGCGCAACATGAGACCATAAGGTTCTCGGTATCCATGCGGCACTGGGGGCAAAAGCGGTTCGTGTATGATTTAGAACAGATAAATTAAATGAACATAAACAAGAGAGGGGAATAATAAAACATAAAAAGAAAAAAGGGAAGAAGAGGAAAGGAGAGGGGGGGGGAAGAAAATAATCAGGACGGTCCCGTATGGTACGGACAGTGCAAGGATGAGTTGCCGTGAAAATATGGGGAAAAGCAGGACAACAGACCTGAGCGACTTCCGCCATTGATGATCACATAAGTGACCAAAGGCATTCATTCATCACACGGACTGCGCAACGCATATAAATGCTCCCGTTTCCCGAATCCAACAAACAATCACATCACACCGTAGGGTTACCAACGGCAACTACAGCGACTACCAGCTCGCTTCTTGCAAATTACTGCGAGGTGAGACTCGGGGCATATATACCTTGTGCAAAGAGTAACGCAGATATAGCAGCCGTTATCAAAAGAGTGAATATCCATCCGAGGTACATTTTCCCAACCATCATCCATCGCACCTTGCGGAATCCACAATCCATAATACTGATAGCCACAACAGCACCTGTGATGCAGTGTGTTGAAGAGACGGGAATACCGAAGGCGGAACACAGTGACACGACAAGAGCAGCGGAAAGTTCTGCTGAAAACCCACGGCTAGGAGTAATCTTCGTAATGCGTTCCCCAAGCAACCGCATGATTCTAACACCCAACGTCGCGAGACCAACCACTAACCCAGCTCCACCAAGAACCAATATCCATAATGGTACATCGTTCTCTTCTACCACTTGTTGGTTGATATAAATGGAGTACATGGCGGAAAATGGGGCAATGGCGTTACTCACATCGTTGGCACCATGTGCGAAGGATGCACAAGCAGCCGTAAATACCTGAAGGTAACGAAACACATACTCCACACGTTCATCATATATTTGCACATCAAATTTCAATGCTTCATCAACGACACCTGTCATACTTAGTCGACTCATATTTTTCGATTGGTACTCAGTTGTTGGAGAGTCGCTGGTTGGCTCGCTCGATGGTGGGACTATGCGATTCGCAGTATCAACAGGACCTTCCACCGCTGCCCCCACTCCAGCAGCATTCTCTGATATGGCACCCGCATCTCCTGATATTTCCGGCGCGGTATTCATCCCTGTTTCAGCCCTTTCCCGCTCAGCTCTTTCAGTTATCAACCTCACACGGCGTCTCAGAAGTGGGATACAAGCCGCAGAAGTGGAGGCAGCCCCAAGTCCAATGAGGGCAGCAACCCATGACGCCTTCGCAGGGCCCCAGTGTAGATGAGAGTCCGCTCCCTTAAATAGCACAAAGAATGACTCCAGGAAAAATGTCACTCCGACAATTAATGGAAGGGCAAACAAAGCGCGGTTCACGGAGTTGGCAGGGCGCAGTACAACGAGCCGCAACAATGCATACAGCGACGCAGCCACTGCGCCAGCAAACACTGGTGAAATGAACCATGACGCAATGATCGGGGCGACGCCAGTAACATACGGAAATTCATCGATCTTCTTAGCAAAGGAAACAGCGCCAAAACCACCGTACACAAGCGCAAAGCCAATTATAGCACCCGCAATGCTATGAGTTGAAGACACGGGAAGGCTCATCATGGTGGCGAATAACAACCAAATGAAGGTTGCACTCAATGCGCACATCATACCGTACATCAGCACATATGGTTCATTTGCAAATGTCATTGGATTCGCAATACCGCCTGATATTGTTGAGGTTACTTCAGACCCAAGAGAAACGGCACCCACAAACTCACAGATGGAGGCGAGTATAACAATTTGCCACAGGTTGAGTACTCGCGAGCCATACGTTGTACCAAAGGAATTCGCGAGGTCATTCATACCAACACCACAGCCGGTGAGGAACGAAACGATCCCACCGACAATAATGACCCATAAGTATGGATGCACCATGATGAAATATGGTATTCACTTACTTCTTTCTCCTTGTTTACAATAATCTTATAGCTTAAGGCCAGCACGTAACTTACTAATACCGTGTAACGGTATTTCTTTCGGAAGTAGTTCGAAACATGAAATGAAGAAATTAGGAGATGAGCGCGCATAATTGGGAAACGTAAATTTTTATATCCTGTGTATTAAAAATGGAGTAGCATCGCAATTATTGCTTGTTTTTGTCGCGAACAGTAGCAAAGGGCCTTAAGAGGGGAAATTGGTGCAAAATGTATGTTCTGTTTGATTGATCTTAACTTCCTCATATATCTTTCTATGGCGGTGAGTGCTCTTGTTTTCATTTTGGCGTTGTCTCCTGTGTTAGTTATATCACTTTCCACAACCGTGCTTTTTGTATAGTTCTTCTATGTGTTTCTCGCGGCGCATAATGCGCCTAATTTCACTCTTTATAGAGTTCTTTATGTCGTGCTGCAGCTGAAGATAAATCGCTCTCCGCTGAGTTTCGAATCGTGCGAGTAGACATTCCCTTTCGTGTTTTTCCTTCTGCTGTATAGCAAAGTAATTTCTTTGGTGCTCAGGGGGAATCCCAGTAAGTTTCTGCGTCTCTCCTTCCATGAGTGTTTTAATGGCAAAACACTCATCGAGAGCATCCTGGAAAATTGTTCTCCTTCCAATAAACTCCTCATTTTCAACCACCACCGAAGCCTTGTTGAAGAAACCCCTTACTAATGCTTGTCGTCGCCTACCCTCGCGATCACACGTCTTTTTGCGCTCGTTGTACTCTTCCATCAAAAGATGCTCAATACGTCTTGCATTTAACTTCATGGTCTTTGCTGTAGCGGCAGCGTCATGTTGTCTTTTCTTCTTGGACATCTCTTTCACCTGTTTACCTAACAGTGAATACACAGCCTTGCGGTAAGATGTGCCAAAACCGTTGCGCTCTAGTTGTCGGACTAACAGCTGAATCAGAATGTTTGGCTGATCTTCTTCGGAAACCCTTGTCCTGTGATCCCATGGCCCACGCAAATCCTTTCGCTTCATTGACACACGCTGCACGTTACCCCCGCTTAAGGTATCCCTCCGTAAAGTGGTCAAAAAGCGCAAAGATGATACATTATCCACGCAACCGCGACGAAAGAGAGGACCTGCAAGAGATCTTATTACATTAGATGTTGGCAAAAGGCAACATCTATTGTCAGGAGATGTCACTGCACGCTGCCAGGCTTGCGGATCCCTTATGATGTCACTGATAAACCTCTCAACGAGGGGATCACACATTCTTTTCCTTCGAGAAACACAGAAACGGCACGAACCCCACTCCCTATATGCTCCCTGAAAACGCTTCAACGGGTACCGACAATACAATAGGAAAAGATGAAGATAAAAACAGCGAAAGAGTAATGGCGAAGAACAGAAGAACAAGCAAACAAACTTGGGTGGTGCGTTGGAAAGACCCTGTAGAGCTTAAAAAAAAAAAAAGGACCCGCAACGATACACGCACGTTTATTTTGCTCAGGCGGGAGCGCAGGTGCACCGAAGGGAGGGGTTTCGGCGGAGGTGAAACCATCATGAAGGACTGCCAACGGAATTAAACTTTGACAGCAGACGAGACCCCGGGGAATTCCCTTTCCCTTTCCTTCCTCCCTTTTTTTTTTTTATGTCGCCGCGTCGTGTACATGCGCGGGTGGTTAAAAAAAAAAAAAGTAAAAGCGGAAGTGACGAGTAGCGGACGCCCTCCCTCAACTCCCCTTTTCTCTCCTTTTCTTTCACTTTTCAGTTTCATGCTGGAGCCGCCGCCCCCCCCCCCCCAACGATTGCTGATTTAAATCACTTAAGACCTTTCTAACGCCATGCCTCGCACTCATCTGGGTTCAAGTGCCTCTCTTCCTTCACTCGGTCCTCCATTCCATGCGATGGGTGTCACCGTTACGGTCGGCCGCGGCATTGCAATAAATCGCCCCATCAGCTCCACCTGAGGTACTGGCGGAGGGCAGTTGTTCATACGTCCATCGAAGTAAGCGACTTGCGTGTAGTATCCGACGCGCAGAAACTCCTGCTCCCTGTACTGAAAAGATATTACGAGAATTGTAACCCCTAACACTTCCTGCGTAGGAACCAACTCCACCTGCGGTGGGTCACATTCCATTGTGAATTCCGTCACCCCCTGCGCAAGAGGTCCTACATCAAAGGAATCGAGTACCTGATCATGGTTTGGTGATGCAGCACTACCGACCCACACGAAAGCAATGGATATGGTGTCATCTAATGCTTCTAAAGCCTCTAACCGCATCCGCCAGTGCATTGGTTGGGTGTAAGAAGAAGGATTGTCCCCTATCAGTTCTATCTCCAAAAGTTGTACAATTGGTTGTATGCTCATCCCTTCACCAAACCTCAATTAAGCTACCGTTATAGATTGAATTCTTGTATTGTTCCCTGATTTGGGTCCAATTCACTAATGTAATTACTTGGAATTATGTGTGTGTGCGTGTGTGTTTAAGAAGCTTAGGCGCCGCGTTCGCTAAAAGCGTCTATGATTTTAACAAATCTTGTGATGTCTATCTATGTCACTGCGCAGTAACAGCGAAAACGTTTTGGGCGCGCGACAGCCGAGTATGTCCTTAAGTACTGCCGTACTGACGAATGTGCAACACTACTACCACGTCCTTCCCTCAGTTCTTTCGTTTTTCTTGGCTGAAATTGAAAGTGCAAAAAAAAAAAGGAAGTGGCAAGGTTTAAATTCTCAAAACAAATAAATAAAAACACAAACTTCAGGTTAAGCTTCTGTCTTGGCCTTCGTTCTATGCTGCGCAGACCCACAACTACTTAACCAGAGGAGCGGAAAAAAAAAAAGAACCAGACTCTTGAGAGAACCTTGTCCGAACGCAGAGTACGAAACCAAAATATTGACAATGAGAGTTATGACAATGCGAGAGGGATCAAGTTTTGAATGAAACGATGAAGGTATACCCGGCGAAAGGATCATCACTAAGAACATATACTAACACACACCTTCCCTGGCTATTCTCGCATAAGATCAGCGACGCTACACTGTTCCTTGATGAAAGTAGCACGAACCATTTCACTTCCCTCTACACTGAACATGAACAGGCAATGCTTCAAGGAGCCAGAAAGAATATTGAGCAACATCTTCCATTCATTAGAGAGCCATTGCAAACCGACCAACTCCTCCGGTGGGGTCCCTGAGGCATCGGAGGTAATTTCCACCACGTGCGATTGAGTGAGAAGCCGCCACCAGCACTCTTCGTGAGGTGTCTGCCAATCTTCTAATTGTTTAATGCGAGCCAAGTAATAATCCGCAAAAATCTCGTCCACTGTTAAGGCGCATGCTCGTTTCAATGGAATACACTGCTCCAATAATGAATGAAGCACGGAAGGAGATCTTACCTTGGTTTGAGCGCATTGTTTTGCGGTGGCACCAAATTGAATATCAGCCTCAAAGTACACAAGGCTCTGAGAAAAGTCCGAGGGGGACACTACAACCTTTCCACTTCCAGAGACGAGAGTGCTGGGACGGCCACCCAAAATCTCAATGCATTCGGGTTTGTCAGAGCCCTGGCACTTGAGAAGCCGAAATCCCACAATGTTGCCGAATACATGACGCCGTGGGCTAGCCTTGACATTCGAGGACCTTAAATCCTCTACCTGTTCTTCTTCACTGCTTAAGGTACGTGCTGCACTTGTTTCTGAAATCGTAATACTCTGCTCAACAGGGGTAGATGCTTCCTGGCGTAATTGATACCGTGGAGACGACTGCGCTGTGACTGCAGGATTAGGTAACTCATCCCCTCCAACCAGTTCTCTCGACAGTCGACATATATCGGCCCGAGCTTCCTCACTCAACGTCCGCATTCGTAGCAGCTCCTCAGAACGGGCAATAATAGGCCTACTTGACTTCGCCATCCCACGAATTTTCCCAAGTGACTCAACAACACCGCGAAGGAGCGGCTCAGCAGGACGGCTGTAAACCTTCGTGTACTCATTCGCCAGTACGTGTATGCAATCGGGTCCCAAGTCCTCCGCGCAACGTATAAAAGAAGCATTCTGCACAATAACAGGTGTGAATGGTATTGATGGCAAAGCAAGCACAATCTCTTTTGAGCCCGTGGCATGTGGGACATCAATCATAAAGTAGGAAGCCGGAACACATCCAGGTTTCCATCCGTCATTTAAGGCCACGATAATATGTGAGTTGACCGTGTCCACACTCTTGGTGCCGACGAACAAACCAGCAAAATCGATGGCATCACCTGTCTCTGTTTTTGGGGACACATCTTCAGCTGAGCGCAAAGGTTGCCTCACAAACCCCTTACGCGGCGGTGAGACTATGCTATACCGAAGAGGGCTCCGAGAGTACAAAACTGTCGTCCGCTGGAAGGGGTGACCAGGTCGGAAGCGTGAAGGGGTTACGGAGAAAACGACAATCTCAGCTCCCTCCGGTGGAAAATCACACGAATGTTCCTCCAAATCCCCCGCCGGACAGTTGGCACCGCAATCATCCCATATTTGCAAGAGGACGTCCCCCTGTCGCTCACAAGACAACAAAAACGATGTCAGACGTGAAAGTTGTCGGTCACTTTTTCCTTCAAACGGAGCAACAGCTCCGCGTGCCATACATTCCTGGAAACTTAGCTGCGCCAATAAACTCCTCACAATTTTCAACGCACCACCTGTGCTGCCTCTTGTGTCGCCAGTTCGCGCACCCTTAAATGTTTTCTCAAGGAAAAAGGGCGGAAGCACGCGCTCCACTCGCCCTTTCAAACAAGGTACCAAACCACCAAGCATATCCATAGCGGAAGGCAGCAGTGTCGGCAAACAAGTATGATAGAGACCTAGAGGTGAGGAAGGTCCCACAGGTTGTGTGCAGTTGTAGTTAATGGAGAGGAGCACTTCATCTTTGCATTCTAGTGGAGAACAACAGTCTCTCCTCAGCATCCTCGCACCGCAAGTAACAATCTTCTGACCACACCGCAGGGTTCCATTACGAACTAAGTTCGTTAATGGAATATCAAGAGACACTTTAACGTGGTAAAACCCATCGGAAACCACTGCCGTGCAGGTGTGAGGAGTAAGGCGCTCCTCAAAAGATACCGACACTACCCAGACTACCACCAGTGAGGCTGCTTGAACGTCCCCTTCCGCAATCAAACGCAAAGCAGGCCGTTTGCCCTCAACATACTCGTGATTATATTTAAAACACATGTGAAGCAAAGTATGTGCGACAGAAAACACGGGAAGGGGTGGATCAATGTGTAATGTGAGTCCCCGCAACTTCAGAAGCGTGGACGTCAACATTTGAAGACACCACGCATCTGGGCAGCCCCGTGGAGAAGCCCCCAAGGTAAGCATGGCCTTACGAAAATTTGCCGATGGTATGAACTCACACTCCGCTGGTATTTCCAGTAACTTCAGAAGTTCAGGTGAACACCCAAATTGCTTAAACAAAAAGTTTCCTCGCACAATCTCGTCAATTGAGGGAGGTACCGTCATCGATAATGAGCGAAACGTGAAAATGTCAAACGAAAGATGTCGGGGGGTTCGACCTACTTCCGACCCCTCACCCTCTGAACTCGGCATGTGGGACGCCGATGGCACCGCTTCCCCTACTCCTTTCGCAACCGCTCCTTTATTCTTAGCAAAAGGAACCACAAACGGCTTTCTTGCTAGGTTGGATGATGACAATGGCGATGATGATGCTGATTTACGGTGTGTACGTGGCGTCCTCTTCGACAAGGAGGCACCTGCTCCCGAAATGGGTTTAGCAGATGAAGCTGCGTTCGCACTTGCTACTTGCAGTGACGACTCTGATACAGTTATGGGTTTACCAGCAGCAGATACAAAAAGCGTTGGAACATCTGTGGAATTTCCTTGTACCGCAGTGCTCTCTTGGCCATTTTCAGTATTCATTCGTGCCCTTGCTACTTGCAGTGACGACTCTGATACAGTTATGGGTTTACCAGCAGCAGATACAAAAAGCGTTGGAACATCTGTGGAATTTCCTTGTACCGCAGTGCTCTCTTGGCCATTTTCAGTATTCATTCGTGCCCTTGCTACTTGCAGTGACGACTCTGATACAGTTATGGGTTTACCAGCAGCAGATACAAAAAGCGTTGGAACATCTGTGGAATTTCCTTGTACCGCAGTGCTCTCTTGGCCATTTTCAGTATTCATTCGTGCCCTTGCTACTTGCAGTGACGACTCTGATACAGTTATGGGTTTACCAGCAGCAGATACAAAAAGCGTTGGAACATCTGTGGAATTTCCTTGTACCGCAGTGCTCTCTTGGCCATTTTCAGTCCCGTACGTGCGGTCCCTCCTCGGCTGAATTCTCGTTTCCCTCTCCTGCAGTGGACTTTTTCCTTGTACACTTTCTCCAGACCGACTGCGTTGTCTCTTGGGGGCATCGGAGCGGCACTTCGTACGGTTCCGTTGCGGCGTATCGGAATTTTGGCGCGCTCCAGAGTTGCTGCCTTGTCTTCCTTTTTTGTGGCTCATAATAATCAGAATTTGACTTCCGAGCAGATTAATTAAACAACACACGGGGAATTTCAGGATGGAAGAAAAGGAGGAGGAGGAGGAGCCGAAAAAGAAGAAAAAGGGGACCGGAATGTAGTGCAAACAAAGTACTAAAAGGCATTCAATTGCACGCGTGTGGAGGTGGAGGTGGTGAGAATGAGCGAGCAGAAACGTCGGTGCAAAGGGCACGCACCGGGACAACAACGGTATACACTTATGTATACTCAGTATCAACAAGCGCAGATGTGAATATTCGCTTCCGCGACAGCAAACAGTACCGCAGAAAGGGGGAAAAGGGCCCTAACAGATGCCCACCTTTCTTGTTATCGGAGGGGTATGTATTCCGATGGGTCAAGAAATGTCATGTCCTTCATGATATCGAGAACGGCATTCACATAATTCCAGAGGGGCTGCTTAAACGCAGCCGGCATCGTAGAACCCACCTAATTTATCATAATGCGCAAGCAGAGACGGAAGTGCCACAAACAAACGGAGAAGGTACTCCAATGGTAATACAGCAGCACACTTGCGCTGCGAATTGTCCGTCTCACCTATAGCAGTTTCTTCTGTCGTTTCCCCCTGATCCCCCCGTCGGCGTTTCCCTACGCCACGCGCAACCACACGCTTTTCACGCTGAACAGCGGCCATATTAATGACCCGCCTCTCTTTCGAAGAAAGGAACAGCAGAGTGCAGCACTGCTCAATCATATCTAACACAAGTCCACGACAGCACGCCGTGATGCACTCCGAAGCTCCGGTACGACGCCTAACATCATCATCAACATCCGTCAGGAATGCAAGCACACCTCCCTGACCGCACTTGGCTGCAATCGGTAATGTTCGCGGTTCATGGGGATGATCCACCTGCTCCAAATGATTGCGCAATATTTGCAGCAACCGCAGGGGCCACTTGATCTCGTCCATTCACCTGCACCGCGGTAAAAAGAACAATGGCTAAGTGAATAACAACTTTAAAAAGGGAGGGAAGGGGGAAAAAAGGGGAGTATACTTCACAACTAGAGTGGGAGCCCGAAATCACATGAAAAGGGAAAAAACACAAAGAGAAGTGACTGAAAGTCACTACACAGAAAAAAAAAATAATAATAATGAATTTCAGAATAAACCAAGAAGAAACACAAAGTGCGCGTGCGGCCACGCATACCTGTATAACGACTTCAGTTTACTAAAACATTGTCCTATATAACTTCTTTTTTTCTTCATATTTGAATCAACCACACGACCATCAGTAACAAGAAGAGGCCACACGCTGCGCTCACAAACAATAATCACCGCTTTCCTCCCGACCCGCAGCCCTCCGAGTCAGCGCCCACACAAATAGCGACACCAACAGATGCCGAGTGGGCACACAGAAGACACACGGCATGCACTCGACGACTGATGAGTTCAAAAAGAAAAAAAGAAAAAAAAAGAAGGAGAAGGAGGGGGAAGGGGAAGGGGGAAGGAGAGCGAGTGCAATACGGACAGCGGCAAGAAAAGTAACTGTGGGTGAGGGGAGTTACGCCAGCGGGAGTTGCACCCACGCCCCATCGACTCTGATTGGACAAATTCAAACGTCACCTCCCTCCCCTCCCCCCCAAAAAAAAGATAAGATAAAATGGGGTTCTCTTAACCTTCCCCCCCTTTTCTACTCCTGCAGTTTTATTGTGATCTCTCTTTTTGGTGGGTTTCTTCTTCTTTCCCTGCGTCTCGCACACTACCCTCCTGAATATATACGTATGTATACTGTTTTCACCCCTACGCAGCAAAATAACAAAAACAAAAGAAAAAGAAAGCCACCAACGTTGGACGCTCGGAGAAGGGGATCGTAGCTCTCAAACTCAAAAAGTATACACGTCCATCACTCGCCCCCTCCCCTCCTTTCATTTATTTCCCTCCTGCCACCCACACCACCCCTACACACAAACACATCCCGTATGACACCTTCGTGCGGAATGGTGAACACGCAACCCTTTCTCGCTCGCACTGACCACAAAACAACAAACATCCAGCGGAACCCACACGTACCTCGGGCCCACTCCTCCGTGCATTTACGAACACAACCAAATATACATTTCCCCATGGACTGACAAAATCTCGGCCATTCCGTTCCTCAGCTCACCCGCTCTCCGGACCGTCCCACATGAGCCGGCAAGGCGACGACACCATCGAACATATGCGTATACTCACCCACAAACGCAAACACAAGCACAGGCACAAGCGCCCACGACGACGAGGATCAAAGACCGGTCGCGTAAGCAAACAAAAAGATAGCGAGGCGAAGAAACAGACGCAAATAAAGAAGGAAAAGAAGTTGAAGAACCAGCATCCGACACATCAGCTTCATGCGGCAGCTCGACATGCCACAATATCGCATGGTACATCGGTGGCAGCGATGAGCCAAAACCCCTGGAGTTCCCAAGAGAAGAGAAGGGCGTAGTCGTACGGGTAATTCTGCAGAGGATTCTCTCGACCGTTCGCCGCCTTCCCTCCCTTTGGCAGAGCGCGTGCGTTCAGGAATTGAATGGCCTCCGCAAGGTTGTCCTTTCCAAGACCAACCAGGTGAGTGACATTAAACTTCATCTCACGCGGAGTTACCTGATACACAACCGTACACCATGCCGCATCCCAAACTCGAACACGGTGCTCCTCCTCGCGCTTTACCGCAGGCCCGGTAGACACGCTGCCGGCCTTCTCCTCGCGGTCCGCCGACTTGTGGTTTTGTGTTGCCAGAGCGCGCTTCAACCACGCGCTCTTCTCTGCCGTGGCGTTGATAGTTGGATTGTTTGCAGCACCCGAAGCTACAATCATCTGCGCTAGCAACGTTGAGCTGTTCTTGTACTCCTTTGCGTACCGACGGAACGCTGTACGTTTGTCGCCTTGTCCCACCGCGTCACTGAATAATATGGTATCACACACTACACAAAAATCAGCTGGCCAGTGAATTGTTTTGGAGTTGAGCGCATCCACCGCCTCCTGAATTGATGTGAAATGAGAGGAAACGTCGAACGCCTGCTCCTCACGAGTGAGTTTGTCATTATTTTTGATGGGGCAAGTGGAAGAAGCACGCCAACGAGTAGTAAACTGCTGTTGTTGTTGTTGCTGTTGTTGCAGCAGGCGTTCAATAATTGCTGAACCCCCACCTTTTATCGCCTGCACCGAACCCGTACGGCTCCCAGCCTCCGCGCTAAGAATGGCCGGGTCGGTTATTACTGGAGGAGCAGCAGGCGACCAAGGCGAGCCCCGCGGATTGGCAGACTTTGCGCTACGGGGCTGTGGAATTGCAATTCCCGCAGGGCTACGGGGCCCAACGACTGCCATCAATGACGTGAACACACACCTCTCCCCTTCATGGAAACTTGGCGCACAGCTTGTCACACACAACTTCGACGATTTTACCCAAAGACCCCAGTCCCGATGAGAAGCGCTGCTTCCAGGACTGACAGGTTTCTCCACAGCGTCCTCTGTAGCGTCAGCGAACCCGTATGAGTTACATGCAGCACATATTTCCTCGTTCAGAGTGGTGGTAGAGGTAAGAAGATTCGCACAAATAACGATCACCTCCGCGCTTCCAAGTAACGGAATTATGCTGCTAAGCGCTGCCGTGCGGACCCATGGTTGCGCCCCCGGATCCATGTACAACATGCCGACGGTCACCGAAGCCCCGGGAAAGGAGCGCACTTGCAGTGTCATGAACAGCTTCACAGCGCTGGCAACACTGCTGTGACTTGTGCTTCCTTCGCTCTCACCATTCGTGTTGTTGCTGATCTCCAGCTCCTTAGTCACATTTTCAACACTTTCACAGGTCATGCCAATCCGAACTAGGGTGACAGTTCCCCTTTCGGTCGGCTCACGCGGCTCATACCGAATGTTGTCCGTGATTCCGTAGAACTTCCTCACCGATGACAGTTGCATAAGCTGTCTTCTCGTCGCGGCATTGCAATTGTGAATGAAAACAAACGAAGGCGATGACCCAGAGAGTATACGGCCCAGCGCCTCGGCATCAGCAGCAGACGAGGAGGCGTTGGCGGCGTCCACTGTGCAAACTGAAAAACTTTTCGGCATCCCGCTGTTCCCTCCTCCAGGCGCCGAAGCACCGGCAGCAGCAGCAGCAGCGGCAGCAGGGGAGTTCCTCTTCTCCGTCCATGACTGTCCCTCGTCAAAATGCTTCAGTTTGACTTGCATCATCTCCCCCACCCCCTCAAAAGAAAAAAAAAAGGAAAAACCGGCCTCACACCCAACTTATACAAAACTTCCTTCCGCCGCTCACCAAATCACCGTACCGCTGAGGGATATCTCTACCCCGGGGAGACGCTCACACCAACAACACGGTTGCGCAGGCACAGCCAGTCACTCTCTCACACGGTCCAAATGTTTCTATCCACCCTCAGGGCGGCTCAAGAGGTGTACTGCAAAGTGGAAAAAAAAAAGGCAGTGGAGTAACAAAGGTGGAAGGAAGGAAGTTTTTACAATTAAAAAAAACCATCGGTAAACGACGCGGTCCCATATGGCTCAGCAGTGCTCCGCAAAGTAATAATGAGGCGAGTGTAAACATTGGGAATAAGAAGATCTGCTACATCATTTAAAAATCATGAAGATAACAGTAAATACAGTAAAAAGGAGTTATAAAATGGAAACAAAAAAAAAAGCTGCAATAACGGTGTCGGGGGGGGGGATGTTTAGACACATCACGCCGCAAACGGTATCGCGTGTACCGATCGTTTGCCCTCTAAGGTAACACTTATTTTTTTTCATTTTGTTTTTTTTCATGCACTCCAAATGTACACTCCACCGCCAATGTCCCCCTATAAACCACAGAAGAAGAAGGAAGAACGTATCCGAATACACACACACGCGCGTATACATATACATGTGAGTATACGCACCGACACGTAATATCTTCAACTCCCCGTAGCACGACCTCTTCGTCCATGAAAAATACAAAAGCGGGAAGATAGTTTAAAAGAGAAAAATACAACAACAAGCTGGAAAATTCATTTCACAAGAGCAGATGAAACAATAGAGGCGCTGTCGTGCCAGCGCCCGGAAGTCTGACCTTCCCTGGCTTCCCACCCTTCCTTGTCGCTGGAACCACTTGCGCTGAGGACGCAAACCTTTCTTTTTAAATCTGGCAAGGGAAACCTGGCTGAGGCTGGCTGACAACCGGTCCCTGCGGCCCGCTCCAACTCCCACCGCTGCTCCTTCCGATCGCGCAGTCTATCTAAACACTGCATACGGTGTTCTGCATGCCGCATTAGCGTGGGCATGTCAGATGCCAATCGTTTGGCACTGATGATGCTCCACACCTCCTCTCGCCTCCGCCTCTCTCTTGAAGGATGCTGCGCTAAAATTTCCGAATTGCCTGCAAAGCTCTTACCGAACTGCACAAGCATTTGTCCAGCCTTTCTTTGTAAACTAATCCTCCTGTCGACACTATTCCACAGTCGGCTTTGCTTCGTTCTTGTGAGCGGGAACCCGGAACTACCCCCCGCGTGCGGCGGGGTTATCAACGGACCCTCACCGCCAGATGGCTCTACAACTTCCTCCTGCCCTTTCCTTTGAGCACTTCTGTACGCAGCCCAACTTCCCTGTGGAATCTCAAAGGCATCGGGAAACACAATCATCTCATATTTCGTCCCCTCCTTAAGGTGCTCGAGGAAGGAATAGGGCTCAATGACGACATCACCAGGTGTGCGTGACAACTCACTTACAAAAGAAGGGTACATCACAGACACACACACACACACACACACACACACACACACACACACACAGAAAACAGACGAGAGAGGGCAAAAGCAACTAGCGACTCTTAAAAGTAAATCACAGCCCAGTGATTCTCTAAACTTACAATGCTGTTTCACCACCAACAAACACAAATAAACATATGTTTGTGTGTGCGCATTAGCATAACCAGTGAAAAGATGCAGAGGGGAGAAAAGTAAAAGAAGATCGAGAGAGAGAGAGAGAGAGAACCGTAATATTGTCCATTATCCCAAAATGAAAAGCAATGGGGAACTGTAACGGCCCCTCCACAAAATAGAATACAGGCAAAGGAAAAAGAAAAGCATTCACACCCCAACCCTCTTCAATAACCTCAATATTTACTTTCGAGCATATTAATTGCCCAGTTTAGAAAACGAGAGAAGCAAGAAGCACAAAAGAGAATTTTTTTTTAAAAGAAAGAAAGGGAAAAATATATATATATATAATTACATATTTTAATGCGTTTTATATTATTTTAAGTAAGGTATGAATTCACTCCGTGTGGCCCGCTTTCTGCGTCTTCTTCACGAGGAAGATTATCCACAGAAGAAATTGAAAAAACAACAACAACACAATCTCAACCACTAGAAAAAGGACATATAACACGGAGAATGATCTCCCACTCAGCAGCGCAAGCAAAAGAAAAGTGTTTTTTTTTCCAAAAAATATATATATCACTCTTCCTTTCTCTTTCCCTTTATTTCTCATTTTTAGAGTTCATTTCCCAGCATCAACATGTCCTCCCTCATACTTAATTACATCGACATTTCCTCATGAAGGGGCAAATAACCTCTGCTTTCTTCTGTTCCTCAGTCCTTCTACACCACAATAACTCCCAAATATGAATTCCTGAAAAGGCATTTTTCAGTTGAACAAGTAAGAACACGAAGCTTCCCAATTTTTGTGTCACCAAAAAATTTACCTCTCTGCTTTATTTACTCACACCCACCGAAATAATTAAGATAACGAACCCCCAAAACTAATTAACCTCGAAAACATCACAAACAAAAAAGAAACAAATCCTTCATCTATAAAGACAAGACAAACTTCCAAAAGTATTTTGCAGAAATATATTTTTTCTGGAAGTTTAAAGAGAGCTCCACCGGTTAGAAAGAGTTCCAGTACCTGCAGAGGCATACGACACCACCGCCGACTTTTCGTCCAATACTGCAACACCGGGAAGCGTTTTGCCCTCGAGGAGTTCCAAAGACGCACCACCACCCGTTGAAACATGAGACATGCGCTTCGCCTCACCGCTCAACTCAGCTGCACTTGCGCTGTCACCACCACCGATGATACTCATGAGTCCATGCTCGTGAGTTCCTCGACCCATGGCTTTCGCAATTGCAAATGTACCTTTGGAATAAGGAACCATTTCAAATACACCCATGGGACCGTTCCAAATGGCGCTCTTACACTTCCCAATCGTCTGAACATATTTTTCAATAGTCTTGGGACCAATATCCAGAGCCATATGTCCTTCAGGGATGTTTTGATCCTCAGTTATCAATGGAGAATCCACAGCTTTGAATTCCGTGTGGCAAACATGATCAATTGGAAGAATAATCTGCACCTTGCGGTCCTCCGCCTTCTTCAGCAGGGATCGAGCAAATTCAAGTTTACTTTCCTCGCACTTCGATTTTCCAATGCTGTAACCCTGAGCCTTCAGAAATGTGTATGCCATTGCACCACCAATTAAGAGATAATCGATGCGCTGCAACATGTTATCCAGAAGTTGGATCTTGTCGCTCACTTTCGCTCCACCAACGATAGCAACCAGCGGACGCGGCGGGTTACCAAGTACCTTAGCGAAGTATGAAATCTCCTTCTCCATCAAATAACCGGCAGCACCGTTGCCCAAAATCTTTGGAATTCCGGTCATGGTAGCACTGTCACGGTGAGCTGTACCAAAAGCATCACTGATGTAAACATCACCATATGACGCAAGGATCTTGGCCATGGCTTCACGGTCTTTTGCCTTCTTGCTGCCCTCTTCTTTGTAGAAGCGTACATTTTCAAGCAGAACAACATCGCCCGGAGACATCTTAGAGACGACATCTGCAGCGTTCAGGCAGTCAGGTGCGAATGTGACGGGCCTCAATAGCAGTTCGCTGAGGCGCTTGGCTACCGGTTTGAGTGTTGCCTTCTGTTGGAACCCGGGAACACCGCCAGTGCTCCGTATTTTGTCAGCTTGCGCCATGGGAATACCTTTCGGCCTCCCGAGGTGGCTCATGAGAACACAGCTGCCGCCTTCTGTGAGAACCTTCTTGAGCGTTGGCAGAGCTGATCGGATTCGGTAGTCGTTGGTGATCTTACCGTTTTTCACGGGAACATTAAAGTCAACACGGATAAGAACCTTCTTTCCCTTAAGATCGCATTCATTAATGCTCTTCTTCTCGTTAAGGGTCATCTTGTATGACAATTACTTATTAGGTGGAAAAACGTATCTCCGCAGCAATTATGCTTTGATATCACCAAAGAGCTGAGCCTGCAGCCCAAACGATTTGAGTGAAAAAAGAGTGAAGTAACAAAGATAAACACAAAGTTACACAGTAGAACGATCAAAAAGATAGAAATATCATAGCGATTGAAATATTACTGTGCAATCGATACATAGTACCAAAAAATAAAATGAGTAGAGAAAAAACATAAATGTTATCCTAAAAAAAAAAATAATAGTCACGTACGAACCAATACCTAACCAACAAATAAAAAGGACTAAAAAACACAATTCCATAAAACAGGCCCGTAACAGGATGAATATTACTCCTTTTCGTCCAATACTGTAACACCGGGAAGCGTTTTGCCCTCGAGGAGTTCCAAAGACGCACCACCACCCGTTGAAACATGAGACATGCGCTTCGCCTCACCGCTCAACTCAGCTGCACTTGCGCTGTCACCACCACCGATGATACTCATGAGTCCATGCTCGTGAGTTCCTCGACCCATGGCTTTCGCAATTGCAAATGTACCTTTGGAATAAGGAACCATTTCAAATACACCCATGGGACCGTTCCAAATGGCGCTCTTACACTTCCCAATCGTCTGAACATATTTTTCAATAGTCTTGGGACCAATATCCAGAGCCATATGTCCTTCAGGGATGTTTTGATCCTCAGTTATCAATGGAGAATCCACAGCTTTGAATTCCGTGTGGCAAACATGATCAATTGGAAGAATAATCTGCACCTTGCGGTCCTCCGCCTTCTTCAGCAGGGATCGAGCAAATTCAAGTTTACTTTCCTCGCACATGGATATTCCAATGCTGTAACCCTGAGCCTTCAGAAATGTGTATGCCATTGCACCACCAATTAAGAGATAATCGATGCGCTGCAACATGTTATCCAGAAGTTGGATCTTGTCGCTCACTTTCGCTCCACCAACGATAGCAACCAGCGGACGCGGCGGGTTACCAAGTACCTTAGCGAAGTATGAAATCTCCTTCTCCATCAAATAACCGGCAGCACCGTGACCCAAAATCTTTGGAATTCCGGTCATGGTAGCACTGTCACGGTGAGCTGTACCAAAAGCATCACTGATGTAAACATCACCATATGACGCAAGGATCTTGGCCATGGCTTCACGTTCCTCAGTGCTCTTGCTGCCCTCTTCTTTGTAGAACCGTACATTTTCAAGCAGAACAACATCGCCCGGAGACATCTTAGAGACGACATCTGCAGCGTTCAGACAGTCAGGTGCGAATGTGACGGGTCTCGATAACAATTCGCTGAGGCGCTTGGCTACCGGTTTGAGTGTTGCCTTCTGCTCGAACCCGGGAATACCGCCAGCGCTCCGCAGTTCTTTGCCTTCAGCCATAGAAACGCCTTTCGGCCTCCCGAGGTGGCTCATGAGAACACAGCTGCCGCCTTCTGTGAGAACTTTTTGGACGGCTGGCAGAGCTGATCGGATTCGGTAGTCGTTGGTAATATTACCATCATCCAGAGGAACATTAAAGTCAACACGGATAAGAACCTTCTTTCCCTTAAGATCGCATTCGTTAATGCTCTTCCTCTCTTTTAGTGACATATTTGATTTGTGATCAGATAAGTATATATCGATATATATAGTTTTTTCAAAAAAATAAGAAACTCCCTTGTTACAATTTTTTAATGTTTTGAAACAAAAAATACAAGTATGTTGGCTAAGTGAGAAAACGTTGAAAAGAAGTGACTGCGAGACTTGGGGAAGGGAATTCGGTTTAAATTTTTGAATCAAAAGACTAAAAACTTCATTATGTACTTCTCAAACAACGTTCACAAATAATAAACGATATACTAAAAGTATTCAAAACTCCCACGACATCAGAAAAACATAGGGCAGGAGAAAAAAAAAAACAAACCCTTCGCCTGATGTACATTACTCCTTATCATCCAATACTGCAACACCGGGAAGCGTTTTGCCCTCGAGGAGTTCCAAAGACGCACCACCACCAGTTGAAACATGAGAAATACGTGCAGCTTCACCACAGAGTTCAGCCGCACCCGCACTCTCGCCACCACCGATGATACTCATGAGTCCACGTTTCTGAGTTCCTCGACCCATGGCTTTCGCAATTGCAAATGTACCTTTGGAATAAGGAACCATTTCAAATACACCCATGGGACCGTTCCAAATGGCGCTCTTACACTTCCCAATCGTCTGAACATATTTTTCAATAGTCTTGGGACCAATATCCAGAGCCATATGCCCTTCAGGGATGTTTTGATCCTCAGTTATCAATGGAGAATCCACAGCTTTGAATTCCGTGTGGCAAACATGATCAATTGGAAGAATAATCTGCACCTTGCGGTCCTCCGCCTTCTTCAGCAGGGATCGAGCAAATTCAAGTTTACTTTCCTCGCACTTCGATTTTCCAATGCTGTAACCCTGAGCCTTCAGAAATGTGTATGCCATTGCACCACCAATTAAGAGATAATCGATGCGCTGCAACATGTTATCCAGAAGTTGGATCTTTTCGCTCACTTTCGCTCCACCAACGATAGCAACCAGCGGACGCGGCGGGTTACCAAGTACCTTAGCGAAGTATGAAATCTCCTTCTCCATCAAATAACCGGCAGCACCGTGACCCAAAATCTTTGGAATTCCGGTCATGGTAGCACTGTCACGGTGAGCTGCACCAAAAGCATCACTGATGTAAACATCACCATATGACGCAAGGATCTTGGCCATGGCTTCACGTTCCTCAGCATTTTCACCGTTTTCTTCGCTGTAGAAGCGTACATTTTCAAGTAACATAACATTTCCACGCTTTAACCGCGAAACCTCTACTCTGGCATCCAAGCAGTCGTGAGCAAAATATACATGTTGGCCGAGTAATTCGGCAAGCCTTACAGCAACTGGACGAAGACTGTATTGCTCTTCGTAGCCTGCACTAACACTCATCTGCGGTAACGCACTGTCTTTGTTTTCGTTTAAGTACTGCATAAGCAAAGATTTCTTCTCGTCCTCAGGAAGGCGCGCAAACAGCATTGTTTTTCCAGATTTCACCTCAGGTGATATGTGCGTTGCCTCTTCCCGTGCACTGGATTTCGCTAATATTTTAACTTTCTCCTCTCCCGGTAGAACACTAAAAAACGCTGTTTTACCTTTGTTGTCGTGAAACTGAGCCTCGTGATATCGCCGTCTTATATCTCGCACACCCGCAACCATTGAAACGCCTCTGGGCCGTCCAAGATGGCTCAGGAGAATACAAATACCACCCTGATCAATAACCCGTCGTATCGTTGGAATCGCCGCACGGATTCGATAATCGTTAGTAATATGGCCATTTTGCATAGGAACGTTGAAATCGACACGCATAAGCACTCGCTTCGCCGTTAACGGCCAAACATCGCCCACAGACTTCTTCAGGCTTATGTTGTTCTTCGCATTCGGTGCAGTGGACATGATCCCGCTTGTTTTTCTTATTTTTGTTCTTGACCTTCCCGCTACTTCTCGTTGCTTCGATTACTTAGAAAAAAAAAAACGCCGACGGTTTTACCACCGTTATCGTTGTACCCGCAATAGGAAATGGAATGACTAAGGTATATTAATTTTCTGGTGCGATGCGTTGCTGGAAAGCAGTTCTATGACACACACACACACACACACACGTTCCACTAACAGTAAGTAAAAGAAAAAAATAACATTAAAAACGCATTCATGCGAGAAACAGATGAACAGTGAAAACAGGCAATGAAAGATATTGTTGGAGTGGCCCTAAGTCACGAGCTCGCCGCTTAAGTTAAAATTTTGTTTACTAAGAAGGAAGCAACGAAACACGCTTCCCCATCGTTAAAATCGCACTCGCCCACACAAACAAACGTCTCTTTCGTGTTCCGCACGCCCTCGAAGGGAATGGGACAGGAGAGCCAGTTGTCGATTACAGGTAGCAAGCGCCGCGCAAAAGCGTCCGCATCAATGGGGGGAAAGTAGTCCTATTAACTCCTCACTCCAGTTTGGAGTGTTTACCACCTTTTAGTTCCTTCTCCACACTTTGAAGCGATTCCCAAAGGGAGTCCGGCACCAATTCGCCCAACTCCTGCAACATTTGCCCTTGACACATGTAAAGTACAAAAACAGTTTCAAGAAGCATGCGTTCTTCTTCCCTCCCGAGAACGGCTTCTGCGCAACCCAGGCGGTTTTTGAGAGCGGCCGCAGACTGACACAGTAACTGAACGGTCTCGTGAGAGGACGGAAGGTATGGTGCATAACATCCCAGTATAAGAGCGGCTTCGGGCGACTGTTGTCCGTATACTGCAACTCCCAAATGATATGCGTACTGCAATACGCTACTGGCGCGCTGGTCTCTCAGAAAATGTAGCAATCTGCCGCATTCTCTACCAACACGAACTGCTTCGGTTGTACGTCGGTCAGCATGCTGATCCGAATTGACAACACGAATCCAAAACTCGGCAGCCTTTTTAAGTTCTTTACCTTCATTGAGTGCGAGGAACGTCGCGCTCCTGTCGAGCCCCAGCAGTAAATCATTGCTCAACGACAGCTTACGAGCGTCAAACCACTTCAGCAGCGCCGTCGTGTGACGTACCAATTCGTGTGCTGTGCTGCTTCCCGCGGAGCGCCAACGCCGCGGCCACAACGCCTGAAGAACCTCAGCACTTCGCAGCAATATGGCATCATCTGCCCCTGTAAGGAGCGCATCGGCGATACAACTATGTATGAAGAGTGAGGAATCCTCCCACCTCTGGCCACAAATCCCCAAACCAGTGAGAAACATAACAAACTCCTCTCCCCTCTCACTCCCTACAACAGAGTCTACAACAGCGTAAGGAATGTTTCGAACGTCAAAGAATGCCAGGGTTCGCAGCTGTTTTGTTCCATCAGGAAAATGGGATTCAAGCTCATTGAGTGCAACATCAAGGAACACATTGAGCGCGTGGGAAACACTTATGGTACCCTCCGCGCCAACCCCTTTTGCCAACAGCAAACTCCGCAGCTCTTCGGGACTGACGGAACCACTTTCCATGAGGCAACAGGCCAAATGCATAAGAATAGGAACACGACAGACAGCGTGCATCACATCTCTGGTAGAGGATGTGGCTCTCTCCTCTACGTTAATACCCTGTAAAAATTGGTCCGCATCAACCTCTGTGAATGAGCCGGCTTTCAGAACGGGTATCTTTAGATTCCCGACTGGATCCGCACTGCTCGTCACCAGTGCGTACACATTCGGATGATCAGGTATTAGTTGAAGAACGACCTGCGGGTTTGGCGTGCCATCTACAACGAGCAATACATCCTTCTCCTTCCGCCCCTTCATCGACTGAAAGAACTGTAAAAGATGCGACTCGAGTGAATCATCCCAGTCGAACCAATGAACACAAGTGAAGCGCCCACTGCGTCGTGCCCGGCTGCAGAACTCCACCGCGATAGTTGTTTTTCCAATGCCGTCCAGTCCCGCTATTACCTGACAATGTCGTCCCGCTAGTAAGTTCTGCCACAGTTGCATGATTTCCCTCTCGCGCCCAACCACACGGGACGCCACCGGGGCGTCGAAAAGAATGGGATCTGCCGCCGGAGGATCATCCGACATGCCGATGGTAGTTGCACCTCTTTTGACGCTGCAGCCAAAAGTAGTGGAAGCCGTTTGACCCCCCGGAAATTTTTTTACACACGCGCGACGAAGCAGCCGCCACATAGCTCCTTTGAAGCGCTTTCCAACATCGAATCACGAAACAATAAATGCATATACGAGTGGGACACACATACGGGGAAAGGACAAGGTGCAATACAAAACACGTAACCACGGGAAAAATGGATGAAGGCACAGGGCTTTCGTTAAACGGCGACAAGGCAGGGGCAACCCACTTGTTTCCAGTTGGTTACAAAACGTGATGTATCGAAAATGTGTGTTCATAAAAAATAACAGGGAAAAAGATGTGCGCCCACACATGTCCGCATCGCCTCCTCCGTCTCTGCGCACAAAATAACAAATCTCTTCTGCCCCACGGTACGCAAATACATTCAGCGCTTTAAGGTAGAACGCACCCCAACGGCGGCGAATCCCAGTAACATTTCAGCGAGGAACGCACTCGCCCCACAGAGACCGTAACAGAGTTAAAGCTTGTACAAGTTTCCTCATAGGAGAATCAAAATATATATATATATATATATATATACGTTCTCAATACCCACAAGAAAAACGAGGCCCCCACAAAAATTAAAGTCTCTGGCGCGTCCAACACATCTTGTTTTCGCAGCATAACACAGTTTCTGCAACTCTCAACCGATAACAATAGCAAACTTCCATCAACTTTGTGCGGCTGTAATGACATGACCAGAAAAAAAAACTAATGGAAAGAGCAATGCGGACGTAGGGGATACAAAGGGGGAACAAGCGCCCAAATAAGATACACGAGCGCACGAGTCAGCAGCGCTCAGCACGCTATTTCATCATGGAAATAGATCTGCCGTTCCAAAGGGAGGTAAGAAATAGTGAAATTGGAAAGCCTCTCCACGCCTCAAGAAAAAAAAAAAATGCGGCTTATCCCTTTGAGGTAAAGGCCTTCCACGGTGCATTGCAGTCAATTAGTCGGCGGCTGGCGCCAACGTCCGTAGGGCGGTCGAAAGATTTCATGAAACGCTCAAACTGCTCGTCAACATGCTCGGCGGCAAGCTGCTGTGCACCCTCCTGCTTAATGAAGTGCATCTTGGCCATATTCGGGTTTACCTCTATCGAGGCTTCACCTATCACATTGTCGCATAATCGATTAATGTCCTCGCCTTTCGTTTCCATCGCTTCACGAGCGCGCCTCGTGTCTTCAACACATTTTCGCGAGGCACGCTCGAACGCATCTTGTTCCTGACGGATGCCGCCCTCGTATCCCAAATCCATCTTTGACGGGTAGTGCCCGGAGTTGCGAGAGACCCTTTCTGCATCCTTGGCATAGCTAGTATTCATATCACGGTGCAGTCGGTCCGCATCCTTCAACTTTGCGGCGCTGTAACAGTTCATGGCGACAGCACTCGCACCACCCTCCTCACTAAACACTTTTGTTTGTAATTCATGGTTATCCTGCCAATCAACAGGATTTCCGTATTCATCGCTGCAGGTGCCACGCACCAGTGCACCACTATCCCAGATGCCAGTAAAAAGAAGGCGCGGCTCATTTGCCAAGTATGTTTGCGTTCCCTCACCATGAGCCCGGCCGTGCTCGTTAAACTCGCCATCATATATGTAAGTAGGAGCAAATAGTTGCCCACGCCGAATGCATCCGTCAACAAACTCTCCCACATAAACAAACCCACCATCAAGTTTCATCTTGCAGTTGGTCCCATGCAGCTTACCGGCGAAGAATGTCCCCTCCTGCTCCGCACCTGTGGTAAACGAAAGCCGTCCGCGTCCGTGAGGTTTGTTATTGTGAAACTCACCCTCATACGTGAAGTCATGTTGCGTCAGTTTTCCTCGTACAAACGATTCATTCTCCAGCGTCCCCACAAACACTGTCTCCGTTGTACCGTTGGGAATACAAACCGTTCCCTCTACGAGGTCATCTTCGCGGAACCGTCCCTTGTAATGCGTGCCGTCTGCTAACCATGCTTCACCCTCACCGTGCCGCTGCCACTTCGTGTTGAACTCACCGCAGTAAAGATCCCCATCATCCTCCAGTCGGCTTCCCTTCAGTGGAAACCCGTATTCCTCGTCAAACACACCGCTGTATGCCCGCCCATCAGGCATTTTAACACTTCCCTCAAGAAGCAAGTCCGGACGGCGGGGGTTCAACTTTCCCTGAAGCACCACTCCGTTGGGCAACCGAGAAACACAAAGACGCACCAACCGGCGCACAAACATCTCACTATACTTTACCTTCAATTGTCTATCACATGGTAACAAGCGCCCACGAAACGTTCACAGTGATAGGAAGCGTGTTTCAACCAAACAAACAAATAAAAGGGAGTCAGGGAGTCATTTATGAAGAAGGCAGCGAGGAGAAAACAGGTGAAGCAAAGTGAAGCGGGATAAAAAGGTGGGGTGAGATAGAGGGGATAATGGTGGCTACACGTTACCAGTGTAACTGAAGGGGAAAAAACGATTAAAGTGGCGCGGTGATGGTCGTAACGCCAGCAACGCAAGGGAAACATGTACGCGTTTCCATTCAAATCAACGAATTCAAGTAGCCATATTATATCCTCGGGTCGAGGAAGAGAGAAGAAGGATCCGAAACAAAATAAACCGCAAGCAAAAGATAACAAGCCCTACTCCCATATACATTCGTTACTATATAAACGTCTGCAAATTCTCTACAAAAAGCCACCAGCAGAAAAACAGTGGCCCCACCGCTCCAACCGGACAAGTTAAGGGCGATCTCAAACGCAGCCCGAGTACCCCAATAAATTCCAGCATTTCCTACGGGGCCAAGGAGGGAAGAATACTAAACAGCGCTCTACCGTATCATTGGTAAGAAGCGCTGATCTCGCCGCAGGTCGTGGCAGAGATAACTGTACTTGTATTTGATCTTTTTCTTCGCCACACCTGCAGGTTGTGGGGTTGGAAGGGCAATAGCAACGGCACCGTCCGCCTCATCCGTAACGGTATCTGCAGACGCCTTCTCTGGAACAACCCACGTAAATTCTTTTAAGTCCACAAGTGGAACGGGTGGGAACTCTAAATTGCGGTTAATGCAAAGCAATTGAACAGCAAACATTGCCCAATATGCAAATGCACTAGCCACATGTGACTCAGGTAAGAGAGTGAGGTGATGGAGTTCAGGCCGAAGAACGTCCCAACAAAGTTGATATAATAAAGGAAGAGGAATCTGTGCGTCCTCGAAATTTTGCAGCATTGTCTCCATCGTTACGGAGCATCTCTGTGTGACGCGTTCAACAAACCATTGGGACGACAGTCTCTCCGAGCAGTTGGCAAGCAGAGTGCTCACCGTACCTAAAAGGCAACAGTGATTAGGCTTTCCATGCAATCTATAATGGTGAATATAAGCAATCACTTCATCAGGTCGGATACCGTCAAACGCGTGTGCGATCTCCTTACGGCAATGCTGTCGTCGAACATCTCGCTCCTCCTTTGCCATTACACGACGACTTTTTAGGCTGCTGATTCCGGAGAGTCGACATGCGACGGCAACCCGGCACACTAAGTTGGGGTTTCCCGCATAGACTCGTTGCAACATTTCAACAAAATCCTTCTCATGTACTACTGATGAAAAGGGCTGGTCGCGAAACAACAACCACCTAGCGTCAGATAACCCGGCATAGGCGAGTTGCCGTGTGACAACATTGAGGGGAACACCACTTTCTGTCCTCTCTGGATACTCGATGGATCTATAGAGGCGGCGAAAGAATCGCATCAGCACCTCAAAGGGTCGATGAGACGACATGAGCTCAGTCACTGCAATGCAGCGATTCAAAAATGATAGCGCAACTTCTTCGCCACAAATCGACACTGGATCCAACACAGCTTTTACCACATTGTCGCTTCTCAGAACCTGTGAACCCTCCAAATTCGAAATAACCGCGTCAACATATCGTTTTACATCACCCTCTAACGGGGACAAGTCACAGCACCTTGTTAATATTGGTACCACATCCATTTCTGTAAAGTGACCACCAAATACGTGCTCAACTTCAGCAGCAAATGCGGACGCGGCGTCACATAAAGTGCGAACAAGGAAAGCTATCAATGATGTACGGCGCCTGTCCAGAATCGCGATACGCACAACACAGCTGTTTTCGGCAACCCTCTTCAGTTCCTTGTATACATTGTCGGGCGTTAACTCCATGTCATCTAATTCCCCCCTTTCCACAAGGCGAAAACTCAACTCACCCATATCTTTTTCCTTCAACCCACACTCTTCCGCAAGGGCAGAGCGCATGTCCTCCAATGCACAGCCTGGACGAAGTACCAATGCCCGCATTACCTGTTGTGTCCCCCATGTGAAGAGACATTGCAAGGGAAGACCACTCGTACAAGGGTGACCCCTTACCGCAGTAACGTTAATACAGCTGCGTTTCTTCCTTATTGCCTCCCCCACCATTGCAGTAACGCCACTGGGGTTGCATAACGGAACACCATTACTATCATAAATAATTATGTTGTCCATATCAGTTAAATGAAGGGCGTTCAGGCATTCGTTCCGGAATGACTCAAACACCTTTGGTGACGCTTTCTTCCACGTTAAAAAAAAGCGAACAGGAGCCTTCTTTTCCAATGAACACGCGACCTCAACCACTACCTCGTTAGGAAGCTCCTCCTCAACATTGGAGCAATTTTTCTTCCCGCTGATACATTCCGTTGCGTTTTTTGAAGTCAACGGTGATTCATCGGCTCCCTTACCATTTTTTGCCGTCACTGCATCCCCATCCCCGCCCTTAAACCCAGTAGGGAGAACTTTCGCATTATTCCACGGACGCGAAGCAGCATTTCCCTCCCCAACCAAAACATCCTTCGTAAAAAGCGGTTCCAGTAATCTTCCTGATCCTATTTCACTGTCCCGTAAAACAGGGGATTTCTTCATAGCGAAGGCATTCGCATCCCGGTCTTTTAGAAATACACTCACGGCCAATGATAAATTTGGCTTCTCCACAATTTCTGCCTTGGCTGGTTCAGGGACTGCCACTGGTTTCACAGTTTCTGCCTTGGCTGGTTCAGGGACTGCCACTGGTTTCACAGCTTCTGCCTTGGCTGGTTCAGGGACTGCCACTGGTTTCACAGCTTCTGCCTTGGCTGGTTCAGGGACTGCCACTGGTTTCACAGTTTCTGCCTTGGCTGGTTCAGGGACTGCCACTGGTTTCACAGCTTCTGCCTTGGCTGGTTCAGGGACTGCCACTGGTTTCACAGCTTCTGCCTTGGCTGGTTCAGGGACTGCCACTGGTTTCACAGCTTCTGCCTTGGCTGGTTCAGGGACTGCAACTGGTTTCACAGTTTCTGCCTTGGCTGGTTCAGGGACTGCCACTGGTTTCACAGTTTCTGCCTTGGCTGGTTCAGGGACTGCCACTGGTTTCACAGTTTCTGCCTTGGCTGGTTCAGGGACTGCCACTGGTTTCACAGTTTCTGCCTTGGCTGGTTCAGGGACTGCCACTGGTTTCACAGTTTCTGCCTTGGCTGGTTCAGGGACTGCCACTGGTTTCACAGTTTCTGCCTTGGCTGGTTCAGGGACTGCCACTGGTTTCACAGTTTCTGCCTTGGCTGGTTCAGGGACTGCCACTGGTTTCACAGTTTCTGCCTTGGCTGGTTCAGGGACTGCCACTGGTTTCACAGTTTCTGCCTTGGCTGGTTCAGGGACTGCCACTGGTTTCACAGTTTCTGCCTTGGCTGGTTCAGGGACTGCCACTGGTTTCACAGTTTCTGCCTTGGCTGGTTCAGGGACTGCCACTGGTTTCACAGTTTCTGCCTTGGCTGGTTCAGGGACTGCAACTGGTTTCACAGCTTCTGCCTTGGCTGGTTCAGGGACTGCCACTGGTTTCACAGTTTCTGCCTTGGCTGGTTCAGGGACTGCAACTGGTTTCACAGCTTCTGCCTTGGCTGGTTCAGGGACTGCCACTGGTTTCACAGTTTCTGCCTTGGCTGGTTCAGGGACTGCAACTGGTTTCACAGCTTCTGCCTTGGCTGGTTCAGGGACTGCCACTGGTTTCACAGTTTCTGCCTTGGCTGGTTCAGGGACTGCAACTGGTTTCACAGCTTCTGCCTTGGCTGGTTCAGGGACTGCCACTGGTTTCACAGTCTCTGCCTTGGCTGGTTCAGGGACTGCCACTGGTTTCACAGTCTCTGCCTTGGCTGGTTCAGGGACTGACACTGGTTTCACAGTTTCTGCCTTGGCTGGTTCAGGGACTGCCACTGGTTTCACAGTCTCTGCCTTGGCTGGTTCAGGGACTGCCACTGGTTTCACAGTTTCTGCCTTGGCTGGTTCAGGGACTGCCACTGGTTTCACAGTCTCTGCCTTGGCTGGTTCAGGGGGCAAATTCTGGTCCATATTTTTTGAACGCGCGTTAACGACCGCACAAGTGGGAAGTTGATCGTTACCGTTCTTTGTGGATATGGGAACTTTGTCTTTATCTTCCTTCTTGTCAACTTCAGCTAGAGTCGCTCCTACCACCTTGGCTCCGGCGTCGCCTCTGCCAATATTATATGTAAGATGGCAAACGCTTCGTTGCGCCATACACGATCTTATAAGTAGAGCAGCTGCCTCTTCGCTGCATATCTCAGTCAACGCCTTACCGTTGCCTTCAGTGGAGAACAAGGTTAGTTGCTGTCCTGGTAACAAAACTTGCTGAATAGCGCCACGGACCGCTACCAAGAGAGCCTTCCAGATCTCGCGACGAGGGGGAATAAAACGCTTCGTAGTTGGGACCCCTCCATCCGAGTGTTGAATGGATAACAGTACGAGCGGGTCATCCACCAGCATTGAGCTTCCCACGCCGCTATCACAATGATCTATAACCGCCGTGAACACAAAACAAGGGCAACTATGCACTGAAAAGAATGCCACCACATCATCATCGCTGAGCAGCTTGCGGGGCGCTTCATCCTGACCATGAGCAGCGGTAAGCTCGAAGGTACCATGTTGCAGGCGAAGGTCGTAACTTTTAAGTAAGTTAACCATCTCGAGTATAGTACTTGGAGCTTCCTCTATACTAAATGAGCGGAGGGTACATTCATTAGGCCCCCTGTATACCTCTAACCTACACAAAAAATTGCTGCGCATCGCCATGATGATAACTTTCCCCGAGCAGACAAATGAAAGGTAGAGTCACCCTGCGACTTCTGCAAAGAAGCTTGAAGGAAGAAGGGAGAAAATTTTCTGCAAGTGGTGAATAAACCGCTGCACGACTAAGCTTCACCCCTAGTTTCTCCACACAAACAAAAAGTATTCTGCATTGTTAATAAAATAATCCACAGAATGAGATGGCACAACTTGAGGGAGGTGTGGGTTTCACAGGCATATGTGAATGAACGCAAAAAAAAAAATAATTAAAAAACTGTATTTATGTTGTGCCCGAAACGAGTGAAATCATCAACAAAACCATCCCACAAGAAAGGAAGGGAGTACAAGTGTATCTTTCATTTTCATTACGCATGCATGTATCAGAGCCTGGGGAACCTGCAGAGACAAGTTCGGTCCCCTCCCACAAAGAAACATGTGAACGCTACCGACGCAGGATTTCCAGCTGCGGGCCGTCATCTTCATCGAATCAGCAATGAGGCGACCGCAGCATCACCGGCATCCAAGCTTTGTGCCACGGGGACCAAAAAAGGAAAAAAAATCGTTGTGACGAAAGTTCACGACATAAGGAGATATACGGGCTCAAACGATTTATTCGATAGAACAGAACTGTGACAAAGAGTGAAATCACCCAAAACTCCCTTTACCACAGAGCTCGCACGTAGCGGAGGTAGAACAGGTACATTTCACAATATCTCACTTTCCCCACTACTGTCCAATACGATCTTCAGCGACACCGCCGGCTTGCGTTTCATAACTTCGCTTGAGCCCAGCAAGAAACTCTTGCTGGTTTTCAATGTTGCGGCACAGCCACTCATAAAGGTTGTCTATGTCGGCATGTGCCCTTCTATGGTCCCCACCCTCATCCACCAGAAGTATGTTTCCTAAGGAATCAACAATATGATCTTGCGTTGCAATAAAGTTCGCAAGAGCCCTTTTAGCCACCTGCTGTTTCAGCTCAAACCGACGCACTTGTGCCCGCAACGATTTGTTTTCCTGCGAGACACGCAGGTACTCTTGCCTTTCGCGCACAAGGCTCTCCATTCGCTCCTGCAGTCCTTGCACCGTACAGTGCGCCTCATGTAAGTTTGCCTCCATCTCGCACAACCGCGTCGCCTCAGCAGATGTGACCGCTGCTGCCTTCTTCGCAGACTTCAGCTGCCGCTCCAACGTCGCTGTGCGCTTCTCACACTCCTCCTGCAAAACGGTGAGTCGCTCAAGCCGCTGCTGGTATTCATGGGTCTCATTCTCCCTCTCCGCAAGGCGCGCTTCTGCATCTTGACGTTTTTTTCGCTCCTCCTCCACTTGCAATCGCAAAGCCTTAAGGTCATAACTGTCTTGTTGATGCTGACGTTGAAGGTGGCGAAGGCCGTCTAGGAAGGTTGCTGAACCGCGTCTCTCGTTAGCAGTCAACTGGCTCACGATTCGTTGCCCTTTGACAAGGGAAGTCACAGCATGGGGAAGAAGGTGGGAAGCGGGATAGCACTGTTCCATCTGCTTAACAACTACCTCCATGTGTGGCGGTAAACAAAGTGTATCTGTTTCATACTTATCCGTATCGGTGTCGCCATCTCCATTCAATGAAAGACCATAGGAGCAGTTCGATTCATCAGTGGCGGCTGTGATCATTGTGGATGAGGCATGAGGTTGTTCGGACGTTGGATTCAATAACGAACAAAGGTAAGAGACGAACGAACCGAGAACGTTACAACGTTCCATTTGTTCGTTAGAAGTTGGTCCACAAAGTGCAGCAGCCAAGCCCCTGGAACCACCAAACAGAAGTTCCTTCACCCTGAATTGTGTCAACTTCCCCGATCCGCTGCAGAAGCCCCAAACACTGGTGTCCAGGTACTGTCCTCCACAGCATAACTCACTCAGGTCACCGCACGGAAACTGGAGAGACCCACGCAGCAGCAACTCGGTTGTATCCCATACATTTGCCTGCTGATCTGCACCATAGCTCCAAACCAAACGGCCAAGGGACATAACTAAAAGGCTGCGGACTGCGGTAGCACCGTGTGCGTGCCACACGCGGTGTGGCGCCCCTCTCGAACCCTTACTTTCATCAACATTGCATTTTGTATGCGAAATACATGGACTGTTGTCGTTACTAATGACATTCCCTAATGGTTGAAGGAAAAAAACTATCACAAACCCCTTTGACGTTCCGATCCATAACTGATAACCTCCAAGCAATATGGAACAACATGGTTCCCCATACTCTGACGCCAAGTATGCGGGCATGCCAAAAGTATGTGTCTCATCAACATTCGCGCGCAAATTCCACACATCCACATCACCTCGTTGAGTAACAGTAACAACTCGGTCACCGACTTCATCCACCATGAGGCCACACACGCGCCCCTGCACTCGAAATAAGCCAACCACGTCCACGTCTGAGTCCCGCTGCGGCAGGTCGGCAGCGCAACTGTCGGAAACCCAGCACAAAAGCATTACCTCACTGAAAGTCCCATCAAATGATGACACCAACACGCCACCGCCATAACCGCTGTTACAAAGACTTGTTGTTTCAAGAAGGTCCTCATTCCCATCGTCACAATCTTTCGCTGATGCCCCATCCGTGCAAGGGGCTGCAGCAAGTGCCGTTAACTCTACACCCAACTGGACCCGGCGAATGTCGCCTTCAAAACTATCCGCAACACCAAAAGCAATACATCCACCCGCCGTCGCAATACATACAAAAAAACGTTCGTCATCGCGCACAGTTGTGAAAACAACGGACAACACACGGTCATTTTCTTCACTACAATCGAAATAAGGCTGATCCAATTCATCTGAGCCTTTTGGCGCAGGTGATGAATGCCCGGGGGCTGAGTTCGGGCAAACCACTACCCTCGGAAAGCGGAACACGCGGGTACTTGTTGAATCCACCGTCCAAACAGCCCCTTGAGGATCACGGTAAACGGAAGAAAATGGCGACTCGCACTTCAGGGGAAGTTCCCCCTCTATTGTACACTCCGGTGGGGCGAACATATTTGCTGCCGCTAAACGAAGTCGTGGAAAATACGGGGGGGGGGAATATCACCCGCTTATCTCTCTTTCCTTCTCTTCAAACCGCACGACCGTAAAGAACAGGGCGGTAAATGCCAAGTATAAGAGGTAGAGAATGGCAGGAAACGAGAAAAAAAAAGAGAAAGAAATGTATAAGGGTCGATGCATCACTTGAAACAGAAAAGTCAAATTGTGCAGACAAAAAAAGGTGTGACGGCTAAGCCGAAGAAGCACGGAAGGATTAGGAAAGGAAAATAATAACGGTGACAATATAGCAATAATACACAAGAAAACATGTGACATCACTGCAAGGGGTATCCAACGTTTCAAAAATGTTCGACATGTACATAAAAACACCAGGGCGCATGCCTGCAAAGATGAGTGTAGTTCAGCGAATTCGCACGACCCCTTTTTTCACATACAGCGCGGCGCGTAAAAAGGTACGCAAACAACAACAACAGCAACAGCAACAATGGAGGAGGCCAAAAAAGAAAACACACCTTCTAAATCAAAGGTGAAGCATCTTCACGGCCGAATGCGGCGATGCCATGCGCAGGTTGACGCCGTGCTCCATGTTTGTTGCCACGCTATTGTACATGAGTGACAGAAACTCATCCCACTGCAGTGTCATGGTGTCATCCAGCCCCAGCACATCACACATATTCTTAATTACAGTTGAAGGTGCGTGTTCGTTGTTAAGACGTGTGCACATAGCGGGGAGGTCCCGCACCTCCACAAAGCCATCTAGTTCAGCGGTTGGTTCCATATTAAATTCGAGGAACAACCGCCTAAGTTTTTTCACAGCCTCTTCGTTATACACGCTACCATCTAACTTAAGTGTGATGATGAAAGCCTCCCACGAAATATTATCTTGTGGTAGACGAGAACTTAGTTCATCGTAGAAAGCCTTTGTGTATTTGGACGCATCATACGCCTCCCCAAGTATGCGGCACCGCTCGCGGTGACCTTCAACAAGAGCGGAAGCTGGAACCGTGCCATTCTCCTGCATGTCATTAAAGAAACGTTTCATCGCACGCAAGTGAATCGCCTCTGGATGGCTGCTTTGCTTCGGTGGTCTTCCCATAGCCTGATACACAAGGACGCAATTACAGCGTGACTGCCGGAATATCTCCTCCGCTACATTTGGTGGGATCTTGGTGTGAAGAACTCCCACCTCTTTAATGTTACTGTTACATAGTGTCAGCTCATAGAGAAAGTTACCACCTGTCCATGATATAAACTCGTTGAAGCTAAGCTCAAGGCGCTCTAATGATGGATGAAACGCTGCCATTCTCGAAATGAAGTACACCGCATTGTTAGTGAGATAATTATTTGCGCAATTAAATGACTTGAGGGCGGGCAAACGCTTGCACAGTTCAACTACAGGCCGCACACCTTTGGGTCCAATGTATGACTGCGAAAAATCTAAGTGCGTTGTTACGTTCCACTCACCAACACATGAAGAAAACAAGTTGGCAACAGAGTTTATAGGCTTGCATTGATGACGGAAACATAACTCACGGTACGCCTCAGAGGGAGGTAACACATGAAATTCTGCCTGCAGTTGCTGCACGTTGTATGAGTAGTCAACTTCCTGAAGCGGGTCATTATCAACACGAGCCTCTTGTTTGTTGCTCCGTAGCGAATGCATACGACCTGTCTTCTGTTGCTAGACTGTATCGTGTACACATAAGCGCAATAAACGTACACACACAATTTTATTTTATAAAAAAAGAGAGGAGGGGAAAGCAATTAGAAGGAAATGACAATTAACAGAAAGTAGTGCTCGGCCCATGTAGAGGTATTTATTCGATAGTGAAAACACTCACATCCCCTCACCCTTACTCGACGGAACGTGACATGGCGTGACGTGACGACTAAATTACACGGAAATAAAATACCAGCGAAGTATAAACTGCAGCATAACAATAAAACGGCAACTCGCAACCACTCAAACACTGCGAACACGACTTAATAGGCGGTAACGCCCACACTACTCACACTTTCGCCCCACCGTCAGGGGCGCCGCCACTTCACGCCCTTCGACGGAAAGCGTCTGTTAAGCCATCGTCAATTGGCACTCCCGCTTTGTAAAGGTACACAAGCAACAGGGCTTTCTGCACATCAGACATCGTCGCTGGATTCAAAACCTTCCCTCGCGCCACAAGGGCTGCTGCCAGCGCATCCCTTTGAGCCCCCTGCTGCAACAATGGTAATAAGGAAGCAACCGCGTTGAGGTCGTCGATCCCCGCAGCTTCACTGCAAGCCACTGTCATACGTTGGAGAAGTGTCGCCCGCATCGAGGCCGCGGCATTTAAGGTTAGATTGGTGCAACAGTGAAACAGTCGCACAAACTGCCGTGCCGTGAAGGGAGCAGTATGAGCAAACGCATCGTCGTGGCCAAGAGATCGAACAAATAGTGACAAAAGCAACCGTTCTAACACAACCTTGTCGCCGCGGGCGGAAACTTCTTCCAGGGAGCTGAGCAGCAGCTCCAAGTAGTGAGCACTCACATTCTTACGCTCATTTTTGAGACAGCGAATGAAAAGGTCATAAGCCTCCATCGGCAGCGGATGGGATGACGCTCCTAAAAACTTTGCAATTTCCCGAAGCGGAAACTCCGACGGTCGCTTCTCTGTATATGTGAACAGTTCGGTGACAATTTGTTGAAGTGCGTCGTGCTTCCCTCCGCCTCCAAGCCTAGAAACAGGACCCCCGATAATAGCGGAAGAAGAAGAAACACGGGCCACATGCTGCCAAGTGTCAAATACTGCCGACGCAGGTACAAGCACATTGTCACGATGGAGACATTTCGCGCAGCGTTCCAGTAGCGGTTCTACCAACTTTTGTCTGCTGCCCAAACTCCCGCTGTGGCCATCCGTGGAATTACCTTCACTGGAAACGATGGTAGGAGAGGTTGCAGACTCTGTAACAACCCTTAGGAGAGGGGGCACCCGCAGTAGCTCACAAATGACACGCACAGCGGTGATGCATTCAGAGACAGTAGATGTGACAACAACCCCATTTTGTTCCCAAACCTCAGGGAACTTGGCAATAATGCTGCTACATTCAGTAATTGCTGGGTCCATGGGGTCGATTTTCCCCCTGCATGCCGTAAACACGTCCAGAGCCACTGACAGCAACCCCGCCAAGCGACCACAGCAACGCCGCAGCGGAGCATCGCGCATATTGTAGCACTCAATGATGAGCGAATGAAGAAGCGATAACAGTTCCTCACCGACGTTCCGCACCTGTTGCCGCTCCAACACTACAGCGAGACATATCACCTCCAACAATTGTGCTGGATTATTACCCACGGAGGTCGCGGTGGAACGCTTAGAGCTAACGCAGTCAAGAACGTGACGTCTCAACGACTCTGTAAGGTCGGTTGGCTCAAAAGAGGCAATAACTTCCAATACCTCACGGCATGCTGCACCATCGAGGGGACGACGGATGAGGTGCTTCAACAAATAATAGGTAGTCTCCGTATCTGCGGTGGTGGCTCCTCCTGAATGCGGCGAGCAAGGCGACAACTGCCCACTACCACCCCGCAACATCGCAATTAAAGTTCCCACTGGTAAGTGGTGAACCTGAGAAAGTAATCGAGCCTTCAGCACATGGTATTCCCCCTCAGTGTCCATTAGCGCCGTTGCGGGATATTCCCCTTCACTATCATGGTGTTCACCGCTCTCTCTGTTACTGCTCAAATCCTCATGCAGCAAACACAGCAGCTGTTGTTGTGCTTCGCAAGTGCAACCATGGGTCAACAGCAGACTTTCCAACACCAACGCACGGCTGGGGGCTTTCAGTTTGGGGTACAGTCGCAAAAGACGACGGCACGCAAGTTTCCACAGAACCGCTTGCGCTTCCTCTTGCTGGAGCTTCGCAACGCACCACAACAAACGGGCCACACGATTCTCGTCAAATTGTTGTAAATGCTCTTTTGCACAGTAAAAAAGTAAGTTTGTCATACCCAGTTGTCTCGCGCACTCCGTCATGGCAATAGCTTGCAATGAATACAACACGGCTTGAGGCCTCCAGGAAGCAAACTGCATCCCCGTCAGTCGCTCATCCAAACCCAACAGCAATCCATTTATACACAGCGAAGGCACACTTCCCTCACCCCAGCTGCCGTTGCTACTACGCATGGAGTTCTTCACAACGCGAAAAATGTTCACAACCACTTCATCCACCAGTGGTGCACCCTCTGGAAAATGTTTCAGCTGAGACGATAACCGCTCCACCCACTGCAATGCACACTGGTGAAGTTGTGTGTCTCTTGTCGTGCATGACAATGACACAAGCGAGGAACTAACACCACTCACATAACGAATAGTAAAAGCGTCACAGGAAGGTGCTGCGGTCTCTCCCCCAGTTGTAAGCAGTGATGAAGCACGAGTACACAATAATGTCAATACCTGACGCGAATGAAGCCGCATGTGGGCAGCGAATTGGTGGGAAGCTCTCGCGGGACGGGTCCCACCCGCAATAAAAGTACGTGATTCCTGTTTAGATGCTCACTACTCAACTTTCCTTTTTTCTTCCTTGAGCCAACCCTCAAAATCTTTTCCTAATATAATGAACAAACGAGCCAATAACCATACGTAGCCAGGAATATAAAAATAAAGAGTACCAAAAGCAAAAATAAAATAATAAATATAAAATAAGTAAAGCAGAATGAAGATAAAGTAGAAGAATAAGCTACTGGAAATACATGAAGCAAGCACAACCCCCCCCCCGATATAATGGAAAGGATAGCATGAAGATAAAACGCATGACCCGCTACACCAGGTAAAAGGAAAGGGGAAAATAATAATAATAATAATAATGATGATGACAGTAAAGTTGTGAGAGCTATGGCCTCAAGTGTGTAGTGGATGTCCAGCACCCTGCGGTAAAAACAAAAGAAAAAATTAATGAATAAAAAAGAACGGGAAAAAGAAAGAAAAGGAGAGGGAGGGAGCAGAGATAGCAAAACTGGAGTTGAACGGGATAACAACTAAAACGAAGGAGAAGAGGACACATCATACGGACCAAAAAAAAAAATTTTGCATGCACAAACAATTGCAGCTGCAGAAGGGGTACATACACACACACACACGGAAGATGGAGATGGGAAATGGAAGATGTGTGAATTCATTACTGGACTCTAAATGAGGGAAGGTAAAAAAAAACGGAGAAAAAAAGGACCGGGCAATATGTGGCACACGTGCAGCTAATATTGAAGAAGCAACGATGATGGTGATAGCAGTAATAGTAGGGAGTGTGTGGGAAAGACGAACGCATATATTTATCGTGTTTTCTATATATTTTTTTTTTGGCGTAGGAGAAGGGAGTAATTTTTTTTTTAAAAAGAAGGGAGTAATTTAAAAAAAAAGAAGGGGGGGGGGGTAAAATTGTTGGACCGTCCAGTCAGCCTGTCCGACACTTTTCGCCAGGCATACGGCATAAGCAGTACATGGGAAAGGAGGTAAAACAAATGAGCAAGGAGGGCCACCTTCCCAGTGAGAGGAAAAGGTTTATTTTTCATATATATATATAAAGAAAGAAAAGGCAACACGTTGCTCCATCCCACAATATAAGCACCAACATATGAAAAGGCGAATGAAAAAGTGCACCTTTTCCACCGGAGACTGGGACAAAAAACACAATGAATACCACACGAGTGCCTTATATCGCCACGCCCCCACGCTATCACCACCAAACACAAACTGCCCAAATCCCATCAACCAAACCGTGTACAACCACAGTTCATTGACTCATTCGCTCACTTGAATATATAAATATATGTCACTTCCTCCTATTCAAACCGCTTTTCTTTCCCCCATTTTCCTTTAATGTGAAAAAAAAGTCACTGACCTTGCCGCTGCGGCGTGTTTTCATTCTGAAGCACAACCACACACACACACACATTCCCACGTGTCCGGTCTCAAACCACACGTGTGCACGGCATCATGTCATCGGTGCTTTCCCGATCTTGTGCGTTTAAGTTGCGCACCAGCAGTTGACGGACATGCCGGGGGATTTGAGTGTCCAACATCCAAATATTTGCCGGGTTGCATTTCGCTAACCAAAGTGACGAAAGTTCTACGAGTGATAATCGTGTGAGGTAGCCGAGGGGGTAGCGATATGTTCGATTTGAATAATACACAACGTCCCTATCGCCTGGAAGTTCACCACCCACAACAAATAAACAACCCTGCGCCACTGCAGAAGCGTGGCCACTGCGCGCACTTGGACGTCCCCTTCCGCAACTTAACGTTATATCTATCCACCGACTTGATGCTGCTGGCGGTGCCGCCACTAATGAAGTTGTGTATGACGACGACGAAGACGACTGAGAGGCCGCCGAAGAGGGAATATTGGTATCTATGCACCAAAAGTCGTCAAAGTACACTTCTCCATCTACATCACCACCATAAATGAACACGCGACCCCTAATTACTGCCATCGCAGATGCATAACGCGGACTCGGCCGAGGACCGGAGGATGGCACCACCTCACGCCATGTATTGGACGGAAAGTGGTAAGAAAAAAGAGAATTATTGTACACGGGACTTCCGTTTCGTCGTGCACTGTCGGCATGGTAGCCGCCAAAGACGTAAAGGTAATCGCCCTCCACTTGTGCGCTATGGCCCAGCAATGGTAGGATAGGCTTACCAAACCAACCACTCGAGTGTACGGGGTGCCACTCAAGCGTGGTAAGATCTAAAAACCAGAAGCTATTGCTTATGTTACACGGTTCACCCATAAGTACATACATGCAGTTACGGTAAATGTGCGCAGTGTGAAGTCGCCGGTCCCCAGGTCCATCGGGCGCGGGCGTCGCCTGCTGCTGAATAAGAGACCACGTGAATGTGATTAAGTCAAGCACAAGAACATCAGCAAATCGTGTGGGCATGTATAAATCCTGTCCGCCATACACATACATTTTATCCTCATGCACTACAGCAGAATGACTAATGCGAGGAGCCACGATCTCGCTATTAGCGGTTTCCTTGTATGACCATGTGGATGTCTTCAAATCAAAACAATAAACATCATTGAAAATGATGTGCAGGGCGCCACCGCCAAATAAAATAAGTTGTTCGTCCTTGTAATTTGCAAGAGAGTGGCAGCACCCGTGCAGGGGCATATCGCCGCTGGGTGGCACACTATTCCACATGAATGTTGTGGGTCCCTTACCGCTACTGGTGGTATTGCTCATCATGTATCTGAGTATTATAACTCCACACCCAAACAAATAGCGGTGCAGGAACTCAAAGGAAGAAGGAAACCGGAAACCAGTAACCTCCCTCACGCCTTATACTTTCTGGCTCTGGCCCGCTTCTGCTTCAAAAAGCAACAAAAAAACAAAGAGATGGTCCACTTCCTGCGGTTAAACCAGACAAGTTTTCCCCTTCAACTTTTTTTTTTTAATCTTTAACTACTTTTCTATTATTATTATTTTTTATTTTTTTGCTTGTCTTCTTCTTCCCCTTGTTGAAGGACGCCCAGGTTGGTGTTGCGACGGAACGGAATGTCCAAGCAGCACTCAATGAAGACTTGACGTAAGGGGAAAAAAATGCAAAAAATGGGGTTTTAAAGGGTGAAGTTGTCGTGGAGCGAAAGGTAAAGACAATTGGGCAAAACAAGCAAACTTTTAACAGCACCATCAATAATGGGAAATACCTCAAATCTGAACTTACAACGAAACAAAAAAAAATGGTCAAAGGTCACACTGCTGCGCATTTAAAGGACTCGCCATAAATATAGTAAAGGCAAAGCGAAGGCATTAACAGATGTGGAAGTACTCTCCACCACCGGCACCCGACACACGCAGAGAAACTTTTAAATGTGTAACAAAACTCATTATTTGCACAGAAAGCGTGCCAAACCCTCCAGAGTGATTTCTTGTGTACTAAATGTGATCACCTGCGGCACCGGTTGGAAACGGGGTTGAGCTGGAAAAGGTATGGCACAATAAATATGTTTAATTCCCTTTAAGCACCCGTCTCACATCGAACTCGTCAACGGCGCATCGCACTTCATGCAGCCACTGCGGGACACCCTCTGGGAGGGAAAACACAAGTTGCGCTACTCTCCCAAGCTTCGAAAGCTCTGCAAGCAACCATTCGTGATTGTCTTCCCTCTTATCTCCCTCATCTAGATCATACGTCACATCTGCCACGAGGCTCTGTATAAGCCGCCTATACTCAACAGTTGCTTCATAAAACAATTCGAGCAAACTCTCATTAGTGCATCGACCTCCTTTCAAAAGCGTGTTGCCGCCACGCACCACAGCCTGCAAACGGTACGGTGCATCACTCGCACCGATGCACGTTGCTGGTATTCGGATAACGTACTTCAGAACGCGCAGTAGGCGCGGAGCATGACCACTCTGTGCGAGTGTGTCGAGTACGTACGGCGAAAAGTAATCCCCCTCATCGAGCCAGCTCATGCTATTATCTTTAATTACACGTATAAAATACATTTCCAACGAGTCAGCTAAGATTTCCGCTGCCGCTTCAGGGCCCAGTGGTTTACTTAACCTCCACGCGACGCGGAAGTGTGAAGGATTGGCTGCACACCATTGTCCCAAAGTTTCAGTGTACTGCGCAACCACCTGTCGGTCTTGGGGTGTTGTTACGGACCCCTGGGAAATATAATTATGCAACCACGATACTATTCTGTCTGCTGACATGTAAGCGTAAGCCACATCAGGCTCTACACGTTGCAGTACACCCATGGCACGCCACACATCGCCAACGGAACCAACCGAATGAGAAATTAAGATTAACTGTGTGCAATCATCAAAAGGTAAAAGAGCAGGTAGGAGTCCAGGAGATAAAAAGGAACCGAGGTGAGACGCGAGACTCCAACGAGCCGTCTTGTCCTCACCACAGTCAAGATGAAGGCCCAGCCAAAGCGACTCCATTAGGGTTGGTTCTGCACTAGTTTGTAGGTTACGGAGACCTTCACTAATAGAGGCAACACACTTAACGTCGATTTTGCACATAACTGCCCACTGCAGCAGCTCTACAAGTGAACAAATAACGGAGGCCGTTTCACCAGCGCTCCACTTGTCTTTGTGTCGACGAACAACAACAGGAACGAGGAGTGAACTTCGTAGTAACCGTTGTTGCTTCGACGCTGAGTCGCTTCCAGAGAACACAAGTGACTGATAAGTTAGGCTAACATCCCACGCGCTTGTCGCAAGAAACCCCCCTGACGCGAGAACAGTCAGCTCAGCGCACTGCGGGACACAATGCGACGACGGTTGCCTCCATAATAAACTGCACAAACGCTCATATGTGGCAAAGAGAGCTATGGGGAGCTCATCGTACTGCACAAAAAAATCATCAACATCACTCGACAATAAATTATCAACAATATCGCACACATCGCGGTCATCGACATGCTTCATCCACCTCAGCAGGGAGGCGTGACACCTTTCAAAAAAATCACGCAGTACATGAAGCGCATGTTCCTTTCGCTCATTGCTGTACCGGATGTCTTCCACAATCATGTCATAATCACTAGGGTCATCTGTGGGGTCCATTTCCGGTATGGGGAGAGGCGCGAGGACTTGTGAAATCACCTGAAGTCCTTCACATACTACCAGCACAATCTCCTCCGTTTCAGTTGCCACTGCAGACACCCGATTCGCCAGCAGTGTCACTTGCTGTTCGAGTATGCCCTCCAGTACATGCGCGCCGTGCGCTAGCTGCCTATATAACGCGTGGTCGGGATCGAAATTCAACACTACTGTTTCAACGGACGACTCCATCGCGGCGGCGATAACGCGACATGTGTACAGTACAGGAACAGTTACGCCCTCAGTTCCACTTACCGCAAGCAGTGCAGACATCAACAGTGGAAAAGTTGAATCGTCAACGTGAGACACCGCACGTATGACTGTGCACGCAGCACTAATTATCTCCTCCCCGCTTATCCCATGTCGCAGGTGATGAATGACAGCTTCCCAAAAGGACGAGGTGGGGAGATGCTTCCAAAACAGTGGTGATGTATCCTGTGGATCCTGTAAGGTACATTCCGAGAGGAAAGTTACAGCTTGGGACACAGTTACGCACAGGCACTTCAGCTCCTCCGTACTGGAGGGCGCACACATGAGGAGGAGATGGATGTTCCTCTGAAGACGCAACCGCTGCTTTGAGCGCTGCACCGGACCCATTGGAATACGACGATCGCTTATCACCATCATACAACCGGAGAAAATTTTTATGAAGCAACGGAAGCCCTCTTCATCTGCCGGCACAGTACCACCGAACTGCGATAGCAGGGCCTCAACAACGTCCATACCAGACACCTGAAGCACGAGCAGCGACGACACGCAAAGATATAGCTGTGATTTCACGCTCTCTGGGAGTCCAATTGAGGCATCCAGGTAGCTTTTGTAAAAAGGCAATAGATCGTTGGAAATCGAGGATCTGCCACCATTAACGGGTAGAGCAAGAGCGGCTGCCACATCCTGCATACAGAAGATACGATTAAGTATTGCCACAAGCAGCAATGTGGAAAGGGGTATTCCGTTGGTATTAAACCGCGCGCATGCGTCTGCCAACATGGAAAGTGGCGGGCTGGTGGTGGTGATTACCGACGAGCGAGCGGCTTCACGCAGTACATTACGCAGAAACACACCGGCTTCGGAGCTTCCACAGGCCACAAATGCATCAATGGCCGTCCAAATTCCTCCAACTCCTGCGGCCCCGTCCACCGGTTCCATGTGTCTTATCTCTATTCGAGCAATTGCATACACACACTAGAAAATCAAAATTAACACCTGTGCGGTAAGACAGAATGATGGCAATAAACATGAGCACATAACACAACAAACAGAAAGACAACGGCACATCCACAACGAAAAAAAATAGAAAATAAAACAATGTAATCACCACAATTGTAATGCCAGCAAGCGGCTGAAGCGGTTTTACAGACTAATGTAGATGCAGTAATAACGGCACCGGGTAATTAGAGGGGAGAAGTAATAAATAAAAAACAAAACCCGAGCGTGGCAGTAGAGAAAACTATACACAACCACACGACCCTCCAAACATTAACGCACCGCCCTGTCACCCACCCACCCCCTCCCCTTAAGCGTCAATTTCACTTTTGATTTTGGCCTTCTCCTTGCTGTATACACTTTCCAGTACAGAAACTCCCACCATTTCGTTTATGGCGGCTAGTTCCTTCCGCCTTGCAGCAACTTCATCCGAATAGCCACGGTCAGGCGAGTAGTTCAACTGCAAATCCTGTGGGTAAAACCTCTTAAAAACAACACCATGAGCTGTCAGGTATCCGAGCACTACAAAACATATGGCGCTGTAATATTCGCGTGTTTCTGCACCTCCTCGACCCTCTCGATCCCGTCGCTCGGCCTCAGCTTCAGCTTCAGCCGCCTGTTCATAGTTCCCACGTTCAGTCAATCTACGTTTGCGATAAGCGAGTTCATTCCGGCGAGCCCGGTGAGTCAGTGGGTGGTCCGATAGTGTGTTGCTGTGCATCGTACTTTCGTACAAACTAGCGGGGGAGCGGCGAATGGTGAAGATGTTATCCGCCTTTTGCTTCTTCTCCTCTATTGGGTCAGATTTGTTGGAACTCCCTACGCTGGCCGCTGCCGCTGCGGCCCTGCACAAATGCACACACATCCGGCGCATTGTCAAAAAAATAAAAATAAAGGGCTGCGCAGCACTAACGACACTTGGGGTTAAGGAAGGAAGAACAGCAAAGACAAATTTTAAAAGGCGCCGCAGATATGACCACCAATACCCTTGTGCGCAACTCAAGGAGAGGACACTTACATGATGTATCATGATAATAATAACGACGTTAACCACGTGGAAAAAATGAGATGTAATGCTGCTCCCAGTTTGTCCCTAAACAATTCGTGGAACGAGAACCAAAATAAGAAATGGGTAATTCAACGCGAGATCCCCGTTGCCGCAATAATGCTTTAAATAATTGCAGCAAGAGAACATGACGTATCACTTTCTCCTGGATTGGGTGATTTCTTCTTGCCCTACACTCTGCAGCTTCCCACACACATAAAAGAGAAATCATAAAGGAAGAGACCCCCCCCATCTCCTCTTCCATCGTGCCCATTAGAAGCCTCCTCTTTTCCTTACCTCATGTGTTTCTTTTGCTTTCCGCCACAGGAGTTTGTACGTGCCGTGAGTTTTGCTGGTCCTCCTTTTTTACTTCTTTTCCTGTTCTTTTCCATCACGAGTGACTATACGTATAAGTAAAAGTACGGGAATATTAAACGCCGCACAATGCACCACACAAATGCACACACATAATCCCCTCTCTCCCCCGCGCCCTCCTGTATCACTGCTTAGGCGCGAAAATGCCCTGAAGTAACGAGACGGCAAATGGCACTACGAAGTATATCCAGTACCTCTCCACGAAGGATCGTTTGTCCTCCTCATCCTCAGCATCGTCCTGCTCCTGTTCCTGCGAGAGTGGATTTTGCGCATCGCTTGAGCGTTTCTTGCTCTTTTTTGTTCCTTTCTTTTGAGAGGAACCCTCCTTGGAAAGGTGATTTGTGTACTCGGCAAGTTCGGTGTAATTCGGAGTGGTAAGCGGTGCGCTCGCAACCAGTAAACCCAACTTGAGGCGGATCTTCACCTGCGGGAAGAGCGAAAGCACAGTGAGGTCGCATTCGTCACCATCAAGCATTTTGGCATGAAATGCATTAGTCGTGCTCGTCACTTGTAACCCCACAGCCGACACGTTGGTACCTACGGCCACAGCCAAAGTTTCATGTAAGAGGACCGTGCGCGGATCCAAAGCCTCGAACCCACGCACAATAGTGCATGGCGACAAGGCAACGGCAACAGCACCCGCGTCCGTATCGTCACCTCCACGGGTGACACGGTAGAAGACATGTTCAGCCTTTACCAGCGCGTCCTTCTCTACCGCTGTTAGATCATTGTCTCCTTGTGGTGAACTGTGCTTCAGTTTAACCAGAGAGTCAACCGAATGACGCGATATATTGAATGTACTTACGATTCTCCAATCGTTGGTTCCATCGATCCTCCGCTGAAGAATGTAGGATTGCGTAATTCCACAACAGTACTCTGCAGAAGCAAAGCACAACACAACAAAGGACACTATCGCCTTCAGCCCCAACATGATTTCCTTAGCTCCTCTTCCTTCACACTTTATTGTGAAAGGGAAAATGAGGTACAACCTGGCTTACCCGACTTTCGAATCGGCTTCGCTTACAACCGCTCCCCTTTGAACCCAAGGGAAATAACTACCCTCTTCTTTTCATATATATATATATATATATATATATATATATTGAAGGGCACAAGCCCATACGAGTAAGAAAACGTTCAAGAAACAATTCATTAAGTGATAAAGTAAAAAAAAAAAATGACGCATAAGAGCACACTTATGAAACCACATCCAAACGCTCGAGGATGTAAGGAATTTTGTTTATTTTTCTTTTAATAAAAAAGAGAATTCCTTAAGCCTTTTAGCTGCCTTGGAGCTTATCCCCATAGTGAAATAATGCGACGTGTGAAGAGCGCGCTACAGCGGATGTAATGGGCACAGGAACCGCACATGACTAGTGCTGCACGACCACATAATAATGATTGTCAGGTTTCCATCAAGAGTTAAGACCCACATTCAAAGCCTAGTTCCCATCCTCCCTCACACCAACTTTTTCTTTTCCGTCGCTCGACCGTAACAGGAGCAGTGGGGATATGATGGTCGCATCACCATGCACACGCACCACATCACAATTTGGTGACAATAAGCCATTGGCGCGATCAGCCATAACATTACACGAGCTTTCGCAACCATCTGCATCACTGCCTGTTGTAACATACACAACAGCATCTGCCTGCACATTTCGTAGGAGATGATGCTTCGGCAACCCGGCCCCAAGCACAATACACGTAATCCGCCCGACATTGGTGCTTTTGCATCCCAATTGCCGTAAACGCCTGACATCAGGCACCGGATCAACAACAAGTCCCTTCCGCGAATAGTTATAAAAGTAAATCATGTCCCCCATTGATCCGTCTGTAAAGGCAGGAGAAAACACGGGGATATCATTGCGATAACACCAGTAAATTAAACTCGAACCGCAGTCGTTAGGTCGTGCGCTCTCAAGGGCGGCACCAATCTCAGCGATGATCTGGGAAGGAGTCGTCTTAGTTGTCCATCGTGAATCACGTTGCTGTTCATGAAGTCTTCTAAGGAGAGGAACAAAAAAATCCTCGAAATTTCGGTAATTGTCATTGGGCACAAGAAGGTTCCCCACACGGTTCAAACCGTTGTTTCGCAACGCGTGATCATTCAGAGCAAAGTCCCCAACCAACGTGTCTCCCAAGCACTTGATAACATCCTCCTCAACACCACCAGCTGTAGTAACCACGGCACCGATACGATTCTCGCGAGCAAGGCAGGCAAAAGTATCTCGAAGGCCACTAGATATGAGATTGGAGGTGTAAGCGAGCATTACTTTGTTGCCGTCCATTCCGTTGTCGTTCAAAGCGCGCTGCACTATGCGCCTCGCACGCCCCAAGTTTGTGGCTTCTAACCCGATGTTTGGGTATGCATTTAATACGCACCGAATTGCTTCTTCCTGCCCAATGTTGAGAAGGTTGCTATAGTCCAAATCCCCAATAACCCGTGAAGGAAAAGGTACACCTGACATGAACCGCACGACAGCAACTGCCAAGGCACCGTGCGCACTCTTTTTGTTTTTTGTACCTCAAAGAACGGATGCAGAATTGAAGTTGGATTTCTCACTTAAGATGGTCCGTAAAGGCTATAACTGCTATCACCCTCCTGCTTCCGATCTCCTATTGCAAACGTTCCAACCGCCCTACAAACAGCTCGGCACACCACCCCCCCCCCTTATGGCGTTGTAGACACTGCTTCAACCAGGAGTCACGAAACAGCAAAAAAAAAAAAGAAAGAGCAATAATGAAATGCAGAAAAAAAAGGGGGGAGGATCACGTGTCGTATGGCCCCTGGCCGGCCGCTTTGACAACATGCACGTGCTCAACTTACGTAAACAAACACAGGAAAAGCGGGCGGAGATGCAATGGACCGCATGTACAAACGTATGCAACACTATAAATGAGCAGCTGCACCAACTTCCCTCTTAAGATTTTATAAAAACGTTTCATTTATTCTTTGAGAATCCCTTTCCGCTTTATCCCTCTCTTTTAGTTAACTGATCGCTTAAACGAAAATGCGTGCGTCTCGCCCACTTAATGCCAGACAACTTCAACCAAGGCACCGTGCCTTTATCCATGAACTTAGGCACGATTATTCTTTCTGCCCTCACGTTTCCTTTCAATAATAAACACAAGCCACTTAAAACACGTAAAAAGGTAAATATATAGTCGTGCATCCACAACATATTCTGTACTCCCTACCACTTGACCGTCGTCACCCTACCCGAGTGACCGAGTCAGTAAAAGTACCAGTCTCCGTGGCCACTATCAACCACACCGCTAATGCTGCACATTCAACAATTCAAACCACTGACGAAGAGCATCTGCAATAGCACTTGGAAGAGTCTCAAGTTCCCTCACGATGAGATAGTGTGGAAATGGAAATTCTTCCATGTAGGACCGCCGCACGACACTGCCACCCCTGAATTCCACAAGCTGCATGTCGAGCACGGAGTTTGATTTCACGCGCTGCAGCCTCGAGTCACGCTCTGCTTTCAGTCGACGCATCCTCTGGGCAGGAGTCATCCCCGCGAGTTCTTTGACTGAAATAGGAGCGAGTGGCGCGGCCCCATTGTTATCGTTCTCACCTCCTGAAGCCTTGACATCCAGAAGGACAAAGACAACCATCTGGTGATTTTCTTCTGCACGCATGAGCAGCTTTCTCAGTTCCATACGATCTTCCGTGATTTGCCCATCACTAATGATGAACATCATCTGCTGAAGGCGCTGAGTGCTGGAGCGAATTTGTCCATTCATACGCCTCCGTGCATCATCAAGGTAGTCCAACGTCGTTTCAAGGAGCAATTTAAGGTTTGTTGATTTCTGCGCAAAAGTGATTTCGCTAAATGCACGCGGACCGCTCTCGGCTACGAAGGGTTCATGCATCTCGTGTACAATGCGCGTCTCCTTTCCGAAACACGCAATCCCCAGTTCACCTACTTCAAGCTGCTGAAGGGCCTCGGCGATAAGAGCAACGGCGCGACAGGACATTATTCCGGCATTATTGCATTGCATGCTCAACGAGTCATCAAGGGCAACAAGGATTTGGTAACTGCGTTTATTCGGTTTCGTGCGGCGTAGCCATATTCGATCTTTCTTAAACTGTGAAGCTATATACGGAATGATGCGTTTCATATTGAGCCGCTTACCGGTTTTGTAGTCACCTTGTAACTTGTCAGCGACCGTCGGACTAAGTATAAGACGTAACTGCTCACAGAGTTGGTGAGAAAGGGTGTGAACTGCTGCTGTTTGCTCCTGCCAAAGTTCTCTTCCACGGCACAACTTGTCGTACTCCCCACCGCCGGTTGAATCTGCCGTCTTGTCGTCGTTGTCGAAACTGTCCTCTTCCTCTTCATTATCATTTCTGATTTTCGACGCAACTTTCACATTTCGCCTCGCCTTTTTCTTCTCTGCATCCTCCTCGTCACCCTCTTCTTCACTACTTTCCGTGTCTACGCTGACTTCTACTGCATGTTTTCGGTGCCGCGGCGGCGTGTCCTCATCATTACCTTCGTCAAGTTCTTCAGAGGTACCACTTTCGCTGAAGGAGTCGGCGGCTTCCCTCTGTTCCGGAAGGTTGTTAGTAGCCTCCGTAGGAACAACTGGTTTCTCATCCGTTGCGGCCATGCCCTCCTCCTCTCCCTCTTCATCGAACTCAAATTCGTCGACAACTTCCTTCCGGTTACTCTGTTGTTCGTTTTGTTGTTGGTTATCAGCTTCCCTATGTTTCTTGACCTCAACACGCTTGTTAAGGTTAAGCTGTTGAACACTTCGCTGGTGGCGCTCGACGGCTTCCTTTATTGCTCTGTACGGATTACGTGACGTATTGTGTCGCTCAGCGTTATCACGGTGCTGGGTTCGTTCATCCCGATTTTGCCGCTTCCAGTTTCGGCCGGCTTCGTCCTGTTGTTCTTCCTCCCCCGGTTGTTGCTCCTCCGTGGTGCCCGCCTCTTGCTGTGCGGCACGAGGACGCTTTTTACTCTCCTTCTCTCGTTCTTCAGTCGCCTCTTCACCGGTGCGTTCATCCTGCTGACCGCCATTGTAAACATTCTCATCAGCCCAGTCGTCCTCCTTGTCTTCACAAAAATCGCCAGAATCACATGTTCCTTCGCCCTCGTTGTCGTCCTTCCCATTGTCTTCGCCCTCTATGTCCCGTGCATTGTCTGATGAAACCGAGGAAGCCTCACCGCTCCCGTTATGAGCCTCATCGTCGCTATCTCCAGCGTTGTCGTCGTCATCACCTTCACTTCCCTCACGCTCCCCCTCATCACTGCAGGTATTGCTCTCCCCATCACCATCCCCTCCGTCATGGCTATCATTTTCGCCACCTTCAAGTGCATCAGCTGCAAGATCATGCTCCTCACCTTGCTGCTGCTCTTCGGCCTCACGTATTGCCGCCTCGCGGTTTTCGAAGTTTGCCGTTTCCTGATCACCCTCATTGCCATCTATGCTCTCCTCTTCGTTGGCGAGTTCGTCCTCCGGAACATCATCTGCGTTACCTCCATCATCGCTATCCAGATCATTCCCTTCGTTCGTTTCCTTTTTCATACGTTTCCGCTCCTGTACTTCTTCGCCATCGACACTTCCCATTTCTCTCTCGCTCTCATCACCGTCATCCTCGTCCTCCTCGTCATCATCGTCGCGCCGTTCCTTTGGAGCAGCGAAATCCGTTTCCACATCAGCAGCGTTGTCCTCACCATCACTAGACCCGTCACCCTTATCCTGTTGTTTCTCCTCCTGCTCCTCATCATTCTTGTCCTTTGCACTCATGAGTTGGTCTTCGTTCTCGATCTGGTCTGTCACATCTTTCTCACCTTGGCCGTCGTCCATACCCGTACCATCAAGTTGATTGCCATCTCCGCCTTCGCCGTCACCGTCCCCATCCTCCTCCTCCTCCTCTTCCGACTTGCAAAAACCTTTTCGAAAAAGAATACACAGCAGTCGCGAGACTACGAGAGTTAGGTGAGACTGTGCCAATAACGCCCGAGTAGCCCCCTGAAGAAGGAGACCCACATGCTCCACGCACACGTCAAGTCGCGACAATAGTTGAGTTCGAGCTGTCGAAGATATTTTACGGTCGTGGGTTTCGTCGTGAAGCAGTGTGTGAAGCGACGAATGTGCAGTCCGAGCTTCTGCAAGCAGCTTGCCAACGGTTTCAGCGTACCTTCTGTAAACCAGGTCTGTCCCCCCACCACCTGTGGAGTTTTCCTCCTTCTGTTGGTGCCCTGGAGAAGATGCAAAAAAGTCAGTAAGACCATCATTCTTCGCGAACGCGCTCTCTAAGCTCTCAACCATCACTGTGACTTTTCCTTCCCATTGCGCGCCCACCTCCGTACGGTTTCGCTTGGCAGACACTGCCCTGGTCGGCATCGATGCCGTCACAGCACAATTGATGGACTCACCTAGTAAGTCCAGTGATTCGCATAACTTGGAGGATGCACTATCCACACAGCCAACACCCGTGCTGCAGAGCCGTGAACACACTAAACGGACACGACCGTAGAGAACACCATATTGCCCCATGATGGCGTCTGCAATGGGTATTTCCGCGCGCCGCTGGCCTTCAGTTGTACAACATAATTTCCACAGCTCCTCCGTCAAGCAGTACAGCTCGTCTATGGTGGAACGTGAGCCCTCTAAATCAAAGATATGCTCTTGTAACATCCAACGAACATCGTACACGAAACTCTGAAGTTGTACACACATTTCCATTGAAGCGTGCAGCTGTTCAGCACCTGTTGGCACCGCGCGGTCCTCGCATGTGCTGATAAAATCACGCAGTAGAGCAATCTGCTGGCGCACTTCGCAAAAATTACCTATCAATTCTGCTTCTTGAACGGCAACGGCGAACAGCGATTCGGCAGTACCCGCTCCGCGTTTCACTTGGGCGTCGCTGAGATCTTTGTGAGGATGCTTTTCCGCGTCGCGCATGCGCTGGAGCCAGCGTACACCACGGTAATATTCCTGCGCAGCTTCCTCAATCCGCTTGCTAGCGACAAGGTGTTTGTGAATATTACGACAAGGAAGGAGAGCACTACTTGTAGCAAACAACTCCTCCCAACCGGAAACCTGCAGAGCGTGCGTATGCGGCACACCCTTCTCTTCCATGACGGTAAACAGCGTCTTCAAGGCGCGTAACTTTTGGTTTTGTGGAACACTGCGCGCCTGCAGAGCGTTAACACGCTCAATGATTTCGTTAGCAGCGAATTTAAGGAACTCTACACCCTCCGACATGTAACCAGGAAGTTTTCCTTCGGCAGAGTCAGCATCTTCGCCTCCCGGAGGGGCTTCACACCCCGAAACCGCAGTTTTCGCCTTGGCATTTATTCTACCCATGCGCGATCTCTTCAGACCCATATCCACAGCGCCTTGGGCACACTGCTTCTTATTTTTCTTCCCGTTCTTTTCCTCCAGCTGCAGTGAAGCCAGGGTGAACCCCATGGCCTGGTCATCCTCACATCGTTGCTCCTCCGTCGATATGATCTGCAGCACGGGCGTCCGCAGCACGTCTTCAAGTGATGCGAGACCGCGACCCATTTTTAGATGAGATTTTTCAGCAGTGGCACGGACCGCATAATAGGTAGAGTCCTCCCAGCGCATAATGCGAGTAAATTCCTCCATATCCTCCTCGATGGGTGAAAGCGCAATCCGCAGCTTCTGCTCCACTAACTGTGAGTACTGAGTAAAGAAATCCGTCAGGTGACACGAGGCGTTTGCAAGGGGAAACGATGAGCGCCTCCCCGCAGCGGCAAGATGAAACGCAAAAGCCTTCAGCAACCGCAGGCGGGCATGGAAATCACCACAACGGGCGCCCCACATGAAGTCCATGCAGTAGTGAAAGAACTTGGCATAACGGTCCTGTAGCTCTTCCATTGGAATTGGTTGCTGGACGCCGGTAAGATCACATAGGCTGAACCATACCTTACCAACTTTCAGTTCCCACTCTTCTCGTTTCGCCGCAAACACCTGTCCCCAGCAATGCAATTCGAGCCTCCGCCAGCGCAACACAAACGTGGACAGATGTGTCATATGATCCATTATGGACGTATCACGGGAGGCATTGCGTTCCCATTCGTAACATTCTCTCAGAAGAATTTCACACCCCGTCATAACCTTCATCAACGGTGTGGTTAACACCGGTAGTGCTGCCAAGCAAGTGGCAATGCGGGAGCAGCGACGAAGTGAAGGCGTGTCTGGATAAGCGGCGCTTAGCTCTGTGATGGCCTGCATGAGGCTTAGTAAGGAAGGATTGAAAGCCCGGAGCTCGGATGGTGCGGGGTCCGTGAAAATATTAAACTTGGTGGCTTTTGCTTCACTGAGGGGTGTCTCACTGGAAAAGAGACACTTCGACAACAATGTTGCCCGGGCGGCGAATCCGCCGGCCATCATTTGTTCGTCCTCTGCACGCACAAGCGACCCATCCTCATAAACACCACTGCATCCCCAGCCGCGCAGCTCCTTGGAAACAACGTCAAAAACGCCTTTGAATGCCTCCAAATGCCTGTCGCCGCAGAAAGCAGCGCCGTCGTTAAGCTCAAGCAGCCTTTCAAAGAAGTGATAGTGCGTGTCAAGTAGCCGCTGCATGTACTTTGCACCTTGGGGCCCCGACAACATTAAGCGGGCATGACGGCCCGTCGACAACGCAGACACCTCTGGCTTCGGAGCAGGATTTAAATCAACTTCGTCATTTGTGGCATCTTCCATCTTATCGTCCTCGGCGTCGCGGGCACGAATAAACTCCTCTTCGTAACTAGGAAAAAGTTGTTTCAACAAACCCATGTGCGCTTCATCATCGCCTTCGATAATAACAGCCTTTTCCTTGTAGAGCACTGATAACTCCTGCTCGCTACGTTCTTTGGCCTCAAGTTCCTCAACCGCACGGTACAGCTCGCGGTATGAATCGAAAAGCTTTTCAACAAAGTCGCGCTTGATCACTCGGGCTGGAGTGCACTGAACGAGCAGCAGGCAAGAATCAAGATACGCGAGGCGTTGTTGTAACGACTGCGACCCGGAAGAAGGCAATACCGGTGAATTAATACTGGTTGATGGAAAATGCATCATCCGCACGGCATCTGGCACGCTAAAAATCATAGACTTCCGAACTGGCCGAGTTTGCATATAGTAGCCGATGTATGCAGCCAACGTTGCCGAAAGTGCTGGTTCCGAGACGGTGAGAGTCACGTCTTCGTACCCTCCATAATTATCCAACACATCGATGAACTGCTGATAAACGACTTCACTCCATGCTTTCCGCGCAGCGGCAGTTTCTGACCTTCGCTGCGCGACCACCACCTCCAGCCGACTATCGCTCAGCATGGAACTGCACGTCTGATGAAGCAAATCCACAAGTTGTGCGAATTTCGCGCCCGTCGAGTCGGGCCTCACGACGACCTTCTCTAACGCCCTTGCCAGGTGAGCTTCCTCCTCTGCTTGCAACCCCTGCAGAAGCAACCTCTGCCGACTACAACTGCCTCTCATTGATAATTCTTCTGACCAACTAAACGCCGCATCTAAGCGCGAGAAATATACCAGCTCATTCCTTGCGACTTCTTTCTTTACTAGCCACTTGTACATGGGGTCAATTGGTGTTCTTGGAATGAGCATTCGGCACCGCAACACCCCAACAAGAGCTATGCGACGCAGGGAATCATCCGGAGTGCAATCATTGCTGTGCACTATCATTGATAGCACCGGACGCAAGGCATCAATAAGTGGATTTCCTTGAGTTTCGGCTAGGAGAGTGCGCAGTTTGCTTAGTAATTGAACTAACATGGCAGTTGAGGGTTCCTCCGGAACTGAAAACCCATTCGTGTTCAGAGCACGATGCGGGACTTGGCACATCTCCAGTAGAGATAGAGCCTCAGTCAGACAGTTTGCCTCCCATTCTTCAAATGGGTCCACCTTCGGCATAGGCAGCACACGGCAAAACTCCAACAGGTTATCAAGAGTACGCACATGGGGATTACTCTTTGAGTCGATTGCTGCGACCGACACCTCTGCGGCATAGTCAAGTGCGTCGCTAGCAAGACTTGTCCAAGACCCACAAAGAATGTGACGCCCACCGTTCAACCCGTACCGCGATAAGAAGTTAGTTGTAAGTAGCGGCACCAGTGAAGATAGAGCGGCAGCATCACGTTCCACAACAAGCGGTATGGTTGTTACCTCCCGCCACAGGGTCACATTGAGCTGTGGTACAACGCGCAACTTCGTACAGTAAATATTAACAAACTCGAGAACCTCACACTGCAGACGCTTCGCAACAGGCACAGAGCAGTTCGCCCTCAACTGTTGTGCCCGAAGAACCAGTGAGAATTCAGCCCGAAATATTGCACTGTCCCAGAGAGATTTCAGCAAACATTCGTGCTTTTCATGTAACGCGCTGGTAGCCGATGCCTTCCATGCAACCAGCGCCGCTCGCTCTTCCGCTGTCGTTATATGAGGGCGAACGATGCGTTTTCGAATGTCCAACCCCTCCAACACGAGTTGAAATGGAAGTCCAAGATAATTGCGCAATGACGATAAAAATTCATCTACGGCGCCAAAAAAGATGTCGGCGGTTGAGCCCAACTGCTTCTTTATCACAGAACGAATAAGTAATACGTTCGTCAGCAGCGAAACGTAGTTGTCCACATTAATTTGATATTGAGGGAACGACGAACACACCAAACGGGCCAGTGGCCCCAGTAGCCGAAAGATCCGTTGCTGAAGAGACGGAGAAGAAAGCACCTCGACTACCTTTCCCATCGCGGAAAGCATTCGGTTAAAAGAGTTGTTGACCACCGGCGAGTCTGAGATAAAAATGTTAGCGTCACGAAGGGCTTTTAGTGACGACGCGTGTGGCCCCAACACCGGTGCGGAGGAGCACCAGATGGAATCTAGGTGGGCAGCGGCATCAGTTGTGGGCTGCAGAGATATAAGCGAAAGCACATCATTCATGCCCTGTTCAGACAGAGCATCCCCAATGGTCCAACAAAGTAATTGTCTCCGGGATTCAAACAAAATATGGCTCAGAACACCGTCGGCACATTGATCAAGCACAAAATAAAGCACTAGATCTGATAGAGAATGACATTTTTGGTGACTTCCCTCGGCGGTTAACTGAGCCCTTAGAGCCAACCCACTGCGAAGGACACGAATGCGTACTAGCGCTTCTTCTACGCTTTCTAGGGCCGATCCACTACCCTCACTGCTTCCAGTCACGGAAAGGGCGTTCAGAAGATCTGCTACGGAGGGAAAACACCTGCATGCATCTGACTCCCCTGCGGCCACAAGCATATCCAAATTCGTGGCCACCTCATCCTTTCGAACATTCCAATGTCCACAACGGTTGTCAATGTATTTGTGACGAATAAACATCTTGAGGTCCTCCAGGTTGCTTGCCGCTGAAAGCATTGAAGCAGTCTTCACTAGGGTAAAAGTGTTAGGCGTACCTGAAGCTAGAGCGTCTGAAAGCTGAGTAGACATAGGCAAGGCAGAATCAGCGCTGAACAGACTGCGCAGAAACTCACGGTGGTAGCGGTTTAACATCTCAAGGTGCTCTACGCTTCGGCATGACGTACTTGCTCCGCTAATCGCGAGACTCTCCAGTGAAGGTATTTCCACTGGATGGACATAGATTTCAACCGCTCGGTTTCTCATAGCCCTCGACACCTCACCATACTTAGGATCGAGGGTCATGAAGAGACGAAAATTCGGGTGAGGTCGCACGACACGAACTTGGCCGTCAACAAGTCCCTGTTCATTCACAGAAAGCATACCGTTAGGCTCAACAAGTGGGTTGAGTCGATCCAGCACGCTGGCATTGCAGTAATTAACGTTGTCAAGAACAAGCCAATGACCACTTTGCATGGCCTCCAAAATCAACGAATCGCTCCACTCGAATTGTCCCTGTTTACCCTCCACCTGATCAAAACCGCCTAGCAGGTCAACAGTGTCACAACTGGCGTTCATAGAGAAGGTTAGCAACCGCGCTCCCGCGAGTGCCGCTGCGGCTCGAATGCAAAATGTTTTACCGGCGCCGGTCGGGCCCGCCAATATGCAGAGTTGATTCTGCTCGGCACATGTAAGCAATGAGCGAACAACCCCCGCCTGAGAAGGGAGAAGCATCAAAGAGTTGTACGCGGTATCAATGAAAGGATTTGATCCCTGCACTCTGCGTGTCAGGAACCGAGACCCAAAGTGCACTGCATCATTTGCGATGAGAAAGTGGGATTCCTGAAACGTGAGGCCACACATAGCGGAACTCCCAAATATCTTCTCAACCAACTCAACTGTTCTCTTCCGGTCAGTGTCAGTGCGCATACGTTGTGTGAAGAGCATGTCGACAAACTCACACGGCATGTCCATCACACCGTATGCTTCCATCAACTTGGCCCAGCGTAAGATGTCACGCAAGTTGAACTCCCAAGGACTCCCGCGAACACCAAACGCACGGCGAACGACCACCTCTCGGTGGAGTTCATCTACGAAGCCCACCATCTTGCAGAGGGTTGCCTCACCGATACCAGGAGCGACGGCAACAACAATACGCATAAGGTCTTCAACGTCAAAAGGCTCGATTCTTACCCTTGTGAACCTGTTTAGGAAGCTGCGAGGGAGACCCTTTCTCCCACCTCCTTCTGCTAGAGGGTTTTGACAAGCAAAAACACGAAAACCATCTGCAGCCTGAAACTCCTCACCCAACTCCGGAATGAAAACCGTAGAGCGATGATCGAGAAGGGCGTTGAGGCCTTCCAGGACAGATTGACTTGCGAGATTCAGTTCGTCCAGGATCACCCACCACCCATTCTTAAGCGCATGTAGGAGAACGCCGTCTGACCACGAAAATTGCGGACCGCCGGAGTCTCCAGAGGAGGGACATGGTAAAAACGTGCCGAAAAGATCCATTATATCGGTTTGCTCGCTCAAGTTGACACGGACAACATGTTTCCGCAGGGCACACCCCAGTGCTTCGACGATACTTGTCTTACCAACACCAGGGCTTCCTTCCAGCAGAATTGCACGGCGCATAATGCCCGCGCGAACGAGTTTGGATAGGTTTCGACTGGTAGAGGGCGCGCCGAAGAAAAAACGCCCCTTCATCTCAGGAGGTAACGTCGGTTCCTCCAGTGTGTCGAAGAGCTCCCAGAAGGGCTCACGCAGACAATCACTGCTCACTTTACAAACTTCCCTCACTTTCGCTATGAGTGCCTCACGCAAACCGTGTGTTCCCATGTCAGATTGCCCAGTGCCCACACCGACACCGTCGAGAATGACGGCGTCAAGACCATGGACAAACGACACTTGTTCGTCACAATGACCATCGGCAGCATTCATGAAACTAACCCAGCCAATTATGTCGCGAATGCTTATGTGCTGCGGCACCCCTGCAACTGAACATACGCTCGCTGCATCACACAGTAGTGAGGCCATATGCGCCGCCCAGTGCGAAAGATTTTGATTCAACCGCTTGGAAAGAATAAGGGTCACCTCTTCACGCTCCACTGTTGGTCTGACATAAATTTCAGTAAACCTGTTTCGAAGAGCGGGCGACAGCTCGCGCTTTCCAAAATCTCCACCAGGGTTCATTGTTGCAAGAATGCGAAAGTCCTCATGGGCGAAAATGACATCTGCTGTGCTCTTTTCAGCAAGGGTTACTGTTCGACCCGGTTCAAGGACACTATTCAACCTCTCAAGGACGCTATCCTCAGCAAGGGATATTTCGTCCAAAACAAATACCCCTCCTTTTAGCATGCATTCAACCAGCGGGCCATTTCGCCATTGAAAAATTGCGCTGCTTTGCTGATTTGGAAGAGCAGGTCGAAGGCTCCCAAGAAAGTCAGCAGCTTCACTATGCTGATGACAGTTGACAATACTAAGCCGACGTTGCAAAATTGCTGCCCAAACTTGGCAGACTGTTGTCTTGCTGCTTCCCGTCTCCCCCACCAACAACACAGGTTCTCGGTGAAAAAGACAAATACCTACCACAGTAAATAAACGCAACATGGACTCAGTCCACACGATACCGAATTCCTCCGCCACACGACTTTCCACATGCTTGTAGTGTTCGGCAACGTACGGCCAATGATGTGGTGAATAAATGTCACTTTCGTTGAGCTCAGTTTTTGTGATCGACTCAATAACATCCTTAACGATCTGGCGCTCCTCAGTCTTCCGGCAACGCTCTACCAACAGGAGAAACCCATGTTCTGCCATTTCCTGATATGTCCCAGGGCACCGCTCAGCCCAACGAAAAAGATCCCGCGGAGTCACGAAACCGTGACGACCTGCAAATACCCGAGAACCCTGACGTCGTATTTGAAGAGTGGTCATGACTTCCACCATTTTTTCGGCAAAACTCGGACTAAGAGAGTACCGTTGACAAAGAATGGTGCACAGCTCTGTGTTGGGTATATCATCGACGGTGATTTCCAAAAATCGATTACGAAACGCTCTTGATAAGAGCTTGCGGCCCCCGTACACACCTGCTGGGTTCTGAGTGGCAAATATGCGCAGATGTGGATGAGGTTTTATTGTTTCTTGAGTGTCTGCGACAAAAAGTTCATGGTTATCATCAAGTAAGCGATTGAGGGCCTCCAGGACTTCAGTGGGGGCAAGATTCAGTTCGTCTAACATAATCCAATACCCATTGCGCACGGCGTCAACTAAAATACCGTCTACAAAGCGGAGTTTACCGCGTTCATCCGAAATGTAGTGACCCACATATTCCTGAATTTCCGTACTCTCGTGGTTATTTATTCTGATGAACTTGTGCCCCGTAAACTCGGCAAGGTACTTCACCATGGAGCTTTTCCCGGATGATGTTGGACCCTCTAACAGTACCGGCCGATCCGCGAACACTGCTCGAGCGACGTTCAACAAGTGCCCTTTAACACTAGGTGTTAAAATAAAGGACTCATCCTTGCGAGGCTCCTCCGATCCAACAGGTAACCAAATGTGCTCATACGCCACAAAACGTCCCCCAGAAGGGCAACGCGGCAGGGTCGGTCGCGGTGGCTCTCCATTGTCAAATACATGTTTCTTAATTAATTGTTCAACAATAGAGTGAAACTGCCGCTCCAGAGGAGTTGCAAATCCCAACATTAAACCGTCAAACAAAGCGAGGGCAAACCCATACTGTGATGTGGCTTTCCGCACATAAGTAAGAGCACGTGTCAAAGTCCTCAAACTAACTGTGGGTGGCTTCGTCCCGCCATCCAAGGAACATAAAGCCGATTTGGCCTTTCCAACATACTCTAGGAAAAACGAAGTCACCTCTTGAATCTTGCAATCCGTTGCCAAGTGGCCAATAAACTCACTAACCACAATGCTAATATCACCCTGCTCAAAAGGCTCACTAACATATATCTCGGTAAATTTGGAGCGCAGCGATGGCGGAATATCCTTCTTACCGACGTCAGTAGGGGGGTTCATGTTCGCAAAAACGTGAAAATTTTTGTGCCTCTTAATTGGTTCGCTTCCAACCTTATCTGTCAGATATAACGCATCAACATCCCCTAAGACAGCCGAAACTCTTTCCAGTATCTCGGTAGACGCAAGATTCACCTCATCTAAGAGGATCCAGTAACCCTCTCTCCATGCCCTGGTCAAAGACCCTTCTTCAAAACGAAAGGCAAATGTATTCCTCGTGGTGTGAAGTGTCGCCAACAAATCCTGGGTTACATTCTCGAGATTAAGCCATCGCTCCTGGAGTTCAGTTGAGAAAGGGTGTTGAATATTCTTCAACTTAAACGAGCTGCATCCCTTCAGAATTTGTTTGACGACGACGAGCCACGAGCACTTTTTCATTGACATCTGGACTGCGCTGAGAAATTCTGCATTTCGAGAAGCGTTAAAACATTGTGAAAAAAGATCCACAAAATCCTGATACGCGTTCCTCACAGCAACACCCACGTCGAGTGGTTTCCAACCTCCCATGAAATCACTTGTATCGGTTTGTTGGTCAAGATTGTGAACAATCAGCTTTTGACCAACCTTGTCGGCAAGATACTGAACGACAAATGTTTTTCCAACTCCAGTTTCACCTGTCAAAAGGACATTCTCCTGTGCATCAACAGCGGCTGCTATCCGTTCCAAGAGAGACATGGAATGTTTGGTGGCTGCAAATACCGCAGTAGTTTTTAGATCGCCACTCAGGCAACCATACAGGGGCAGTGTAACTCGACCAACGGTAAAGTACTCCGCTCCCGATCGCATTTCCGGTTTGCTCTGGTAAGCAAGCGAATCGGCAACATTCGGCAAAATACCTACACATTCAGCCATAATATTGATGATGCGGATCAATTCATCACATTTTGGGAAGCCTGCCAACATACAGTCGTATGCTTCACGAAACATCATCTCACGAATTGTGGATGAAATAAATTCGTTGGAGAGGTTGGTGTTGGGAAGCCTCCTGCTCACTCGTTTGCACCACTTAAGTAACGACCGAAGGGTCACTAGCGAAGTGCCAAACAAACGAGACGGAAGGGTCGTCAGTGCAGAAACTACGCTTCTCGGAACGGAGTACAACGACGTTGCGACAACACAAATCTCCTCAGGGGGCAAACTCTTTAATACCGTAACCCCCCAAAGTTCACCAAAGGGTACGGAGTTACTCTTACGCGTCGTAAAAGTGTCACCAACAGATCGCAACTGCTGGGTGGCAATAATTCTGAAATTCGGATGGGCATTGATGCGTTTATTTTTATCCGGCAAAAATAGTGTAGACTCCTCAAGAAGAGAAAGTAAAACTGAAAAAACATCGAACGATGCTAGATCGATATCTTCCATTAGAATCCACAGACCATTTGCTACCGCAGTAGTCAGAGGACCTGGTACCCATTCGAACGCTCCGGGCACATCTGTTGCTGAGAACTTCCCAAGCAAGTCCCTGCTATCAAACGAATCGTCGACGTTTATCTGAATCATTGTACTGTACGCACCACATTCTTCCGCTAAGGCCTTAACAAAAAAACTCTTACCACACCCAACCTCACCTTGAACGAGAACGGCCCGTGATGTGTCAAGAGTTACCTTAAGGTTTCTGAGGTTCTGTTCGCTCACGGCCGTCAAGATCATTGTCTGCCAACCAAGCATGTACATTTCAAATTAAGTGAACGTCAAAAAGGGGTGAGAAGAGTAAGTTATGTCAGGCTCAAAATGACGAGTCTGCGTTACGAAAATCCTCCATCATTCTCAGCATTAGTTTCTTTTTTAAAAGGGGGAGGAATAGAACGGAGTTAGACAGAACATGATATTCAGAAATACTGGATCTCAGCTCCTGCATTTGGCATGTCCACACATCAAAAAAAAAACATATACTATTGGCAACATGTGCGAAAGGGCATCTACTTCCTTTCGCGTGTACGCTGCAACCGGCTACTCCTTGTTGACCCACCTCTTTGGGAAGCAATTTGTGTTTCACCACAATTACTTCGTGCAGCAAATTTCATTATTTCCTCCAGCTTGGAACGATTTGGATAGTGTTGCTTAGTTTGGCCACTTTTCAGAAACCTTACATAACTCGATATATTCATTTCGTATTCGAGAAAGGACGCAAGATTCATCGCTGTTGTTTTGTCATGAGTGGCAACGCGATCAAAAAAAGGTAACATAATTTCTTTTGGCGCTGTCACACCAGCTGCAAAGAAAACGGCCATCACCTTCATGGATATGCACGGGCAGCTCACAGTTTTCAACTTATCGTACAAAAATTCCTCACCAGCGAGGGGTCCGTCAGCAACGTCGATGAATACGCGAAATGGAATGTTCTCAACGCTGTGTGATGGTTGTGATTCACATGTCTTTGCATTCATCGAATAACGGTTCCTGGTGGATGCGCTTGTCTGCTCCGTCGGCATCAGCTTTGGTAGTGAGGAAACACGCGATACTTCTGTATAACAACAACCAATAGGCCTCGTCTTGCAGAACGCTCCGTCAGGGACATCAACAGAAAAAGACAAACCATGCGCATCAAACCCTTCAAGGAAACCAATAGCGGCAACGAGCATATTAAATAAGGCACCTTGGGGTACTTTCAAGGTCAAAAGCCCCGTAACAGCCGCGTACTTAAAACGAGCAAGAGACCTCTGGCCACAGATTGCAACTGTCCGATTCATCCAACCATCCCAAAGGCTTAAAGAACTTCAATGGGGAAAATAGGAAAAGATATACAGTAAGAAGTGAGCTTTGAATACATAAATAACAGGCCAAAATACAGATGCAGCCCCATACCGTATAAATGGGGGGAAACAAAAGAACAACTGGTATACCCCAGCAAATACAAGACATTTGTGGGGGGAAAAGAACGCTGAAATAGGTACAACCAGGTCCGGTTGCCATTTCTACGGAAAGTCTGTATTCAGCGCATCCGCGGGGTGATCTAACAAACAATCTCACACGTACACGCACTGATGGATCGGTAGATAGTGTAGACTTCCACTCCAAAATAGTAAAATGAATTTAATTTTCATCGTCATAAAGAAACACTAAACATACCACTCAAAATAACAACAATTTTCATGCTTCAGCGCGGCTCGTGGTTACAAGACGCCGTGCACCGGTCAGATCTAGGTGGCATCATTTCATTACGCAATTACCATTCATACAAACTACGAGGCAAAAGAAGCTAAAGAAAACAAACTTTCCACTAGCAGCTATCACGGTAGTAACGTAACGCATTGATCTCCCTCTTGCTTTATTTAAAAAAAGAAAAAGAAAAACAGAAACGCTGAGGACTGCTACGGGAATCTAACGTCCGGTAAAACGTCTCTACGACACTGTCATTTCTGTCACTCCAATGATCACTAGCACACGACTATGCTTTTTCGCGGCGAGTTCAACAATTTATCCGCACTTGATACGACCAAAAAACAGATGGGGGTAGATGCACCGGGAGATTTACGCTCCTCAATGACACTGACGAAAGCAGAAACCAGCAAAAATGTGATATTTACACTAGAAAAAAGTTCATTCGGGATGGTGGTCTGCTTTTCGAAGTAGCTATAACCGGCAAAAGCAGCAATAAAGAGCTGAAAAGACTGATGGGGCCCGTCAACCGGTGACATCAGTAAGGAATATTATTACCCCCCCCCCTCTTCTCTCCCCCTCGAGCGGTCCAAACTTTCGCATTAAGACGAGGTAACACCATATGTAACGACTCAAATAACATTTGCTCCTTTCTCGCACTGACCAGCAGATCATACAAAAAACGTTAAAACGGCGAACCACGTACATATATCGCACCGACTTCTCAACACAGCAGTTGCAATCCCACTTCACACACAGAAACAAAGAGAAAGTGTACAACCTACGCGACGTCAGAAGATCCGATAGCGACCCTCGGCATGGTCCACACACTACCTGCGGTCACACATGCCAATAAAAAAACCCGCTGAGTATTTATTATCACTAAAGGGGGAATGCAGATCACAGCGTAAAAATACGTTAGTAGTGGGGAAAGCCCGGGAACATATACAGTTACCGATGCTCAGCAAAGGGCGCGGGAAGCTGTCCTCCTTTGATTCGTCTAGTTTCGAGCCATTTAACGAGAAAAGCAATCTCCAGAGGCAGCACCAAACACTCTCAAGGGCACCGAAACCAGGAACACATCTCCCAGAAACAATACACAAACCTTTAAGACAGACCCCCTAGAGAAACGCCCACAGTGCAACACCACACCATGGAACCGGGTAGAACAACCTTAAGTCCGCTTCCGCACCCCCATTCAGCTGTCACGTGCTGGTGGTCGATCCAAAGCTCTCCTTGGATCATCCTGCTGGCTCACCCACCGTAGTCGTACAGGTTCCTGTTCTCTTCCGATGGAGATGCCACAAAAATATGGCTTCCACGGACACAAAAGACGCTATTTCAGTCTACACAGCTAAGAAATCAGGTATTATCTAAACTGCAGTCAACTAGATCACACCTCGGCGGAGCAGGAGGACCAACGAACCCGTCTTCTTGGTTAGGGTATTTCTCAACGATGGCGGATGCCAGCCTCTGCACGACTCCTCTCCCTTTCTTTCTCTTTCCTAAAAGTGCTGGAGGCAACTTCAGTTCCATCTCGCCACTGAGCACCTTCCTCCTCGAGCTTACCGATCCGTGTTTCTCCATCAGAATCTAGAACCGTCGGGCTCGAGTGGTACCAAACCGTACCTACCACCCAACATTCTAATTCGCGGCGGGCACTCCTCTCATCTCACTCCCCATCCCCCCATGGCCGCAGGCATCGGACATGCACCTCGTGGAGGAAATCTCACCAACGCAAGCCACATCGCAGCCCCGGCACTGCCGGACTCCGACGCCGGCTTCCGCTCCTTGACCCCAACATCGAGCAGCCGCCACGGAACGCGACTGGCCCCAAAGTACACTGGCATCGTCTGCAGCGCGAATGGGTTCGAGCTCCCGCTAAGTTTATCAAACTCGACACACTCCACCGAGCCATGTACGGTAGCCGGCTTCAACTGCACCCCAGTTCCTGCAACCCTCCCCCCTCCATCCATGAGCCTTCTCACCCATAGCACCTCGTTCCTGTTCGGTTGAACTACCCTCCGTGGACAAGGCACCCCATGCCACCGCCAATAATTCTTTCAACGGCACTATGGGATCAAGCGCAGGCTTAAAGCTGCTGCACATCGCCATTGTCCTTGCCAAGAGCGCCCTCTTACACGCCAGGTTGTTAAACTTCCCACCGACGACCCATTTAACTTCATTGTCATTCCACCGCCCTGCTTTCGGGCTAGTTGTTGCCCGTAATCACACAATGCAAACTACGATCGCGCTATAGTCACCCTTTAGCGCCACCAGTACCGCAGCATTGCTGTCGCCAAGACACCGGTGAACCTCTATTTTCGTTGCAATCGCTGTGATTAATCTTGGTTCTGCCCCTTCCACACGAAGTCGGGTACACGCATATCCTTTGTAACCCTTCTCCGCCCCCAAAAATTTCGCCGAGAACCGTGCTTATGTTCCTCGTAGTGTTGGTGTTCCCTTTTTATGACGAATAGGAGGACACCGGCACCAGGGCAAATATATTTGTTTTTTCTTCGCACCCGATGCTACTCGGCTTCCGCTGAATTTGGTACACATGCCGGCTGAAGTTGACGCCTGTATTTATTTGTCGTTGGGTTCACATTCTAATTTTGCGCAGGTCTCCATTTTTAGCACTTAACCCCCTCAAGCCCTCGCCTCACTGCTCCTGTAACACCGACGCCATTTACACCGTGGCGATCACAGCCTACTCTGTTTTTTTTTTTTTTACACGCCACGACAGCTTGCTACCATGTGTTTCCCATCCCACCGCCCCCGTTACCCATCTCACTGGTGCCAGAGACTCACGTTCTCAATACAACGCCCTATCATTACGTTCTTCATTTCCCGTATTTGAAAGATTTGCGACGGTTGGTGCGGGGCATCTTCCACTCAAAGGAAACTCACATAGTTGTCGTTTCTGTCTCTCTGTGACGGCAATTGTTCTTTTCTATGCATCTACTCCACACTGTTATCACATCGGTCCACTTAATTCTACCATACCTGAGTGGTTGGCGCCTCCCGTCCCATGTCATACTGTAATGCGTTTTTGGCCGCAAGGGGCGTTAGGTTCTATAGATTCGATCTCTGTCAGCAGTCTGTCCTTCATCCCTCTCATTTTGTATCACGCGCGCACTCGGTACGTGCACCCCTTCAGATTTGCTCGCCTGTTCGTTGGAACGATGAGACCTATTGAACAATTTTGTGCATATGCACTGCTGGGGGGGGGGGGGTTCCTCGATGCTCCTACTCACCTGAGAAGCGGCTTGTCGATCTTATTTTTGTCGTGCAGTCTCGTAAATAGCGTTTCCTTACCGCATACTTCATTGTCGCCCACCTCGGATAAAACCAGATTTATTCTTAGCACATTGCGGAGTACCACCGCCTCTCGCACAGGAGCGGAGCTTATTCTGCTTTGAACGTCCTCACGACACGTGGAGAGGTGCAACCCCACAAACGCTTTGTTTTAACTTCAACCTCCCCCCCGTTTCGTATCCCTGCTCTTGCACTTTGCCACCCAACGATGACGCCTGAAGTGTTTCGTTGCGGCCATGCGAAACCAAGGCGGAAGAAATCTCTTCTATAGGTGTCGCATGCTTCCATCTACATGTAAAAGGGAAAACGACAGAAAGGAGGTCTCCAGCTCGTGTTGGTTTCATTGACTGTGCTATAGTAAGCACGTCCCCGATTTCTCCACTTCTGTGAAATATACAGTAAATATGAGTAATACACTCAGGTTACATTGGTGGTGGATCGTTCCCCTTGTCGGCCATCTTGGAAGTGATTTCGCTTAACTCTGAGCACGGGAGTCGGGGGCGTACTGCACCGATATGAACATATTCCTACCAGCGAGTCCAGGCATCACTTTCCCCATTTGACAACACAGAATACCGAGTCCTACGCATGCAAGGCTTATATTTAAAGCAACGAAACATGCTGTGAAGTTGGTAAGTGCCATTTCCCCACTCTGTGATTCATTTTCTCAGACATTTTGAACCTAGTATTCATTGCAACACTCTTTTATTCGTAACGGGGCATCAACATATCGGTTTCCCCACATTCCCCGGTCATGCTCTCTCTGTCAAATGCTCGGGATCTGTGAAAGAGCGTGCGCCTCCCCATGTGAGTCATAACCACAACTCTGATGGTGATCAGTTGTACGCTTTTCCACTCTTTTCATCTTATGCATCATCCCTCAGCGTACTCACTTGAGAAGCTCGTGTGCGCGCTCTTTTGGTCAGACGTAGTGCGTCTACCTTGCACGGGGTGGGGTCATCGCAGTTCTCCTCGCCCTTTTACCAGACGACAAGAGTGACAGATCTCATTAGGATAGGGTGACCTTGACAACGTAGCCATCCCACGGTCACTACGGGTTTTCCACAATTGCCTTTTAACATTTATAGGTAACCAGCTCCGCGCCTACAAAACATTCGCACAACAGTGGTATGCCGCTCATCCTTCGCCACACCTTTGCTTCACGGCCCAGTCAAACAGTCGTTTCAATGATACCCCCCTTAACTTGTACGTTCGCAACCGCGCTTATACCAGCAGAGGGTAGAGAACTATGAGAGTTTAATTCCTGAGAACACTTCGTTTGTACAACCCTGAGGTGGAACGAGTGGGCCGCATCGCTCCTCTGGCCTTGTCGCTACGAAGGAACCGTTTTCAACCCCAGAAATCACGGCCGCGGTGTTTCACATACTCCATTCGCACGCTCGAAGGTGTCATTCATCGGTTAGGCCGTTAGCCCTTATTGTTTTGAACTTGTGCTTTCACCTTGATGGGCTTCACTGATCGCAGTTGTCAGGCCGCCCGTAAAATGCCCCCCCCCCCCCCAAAAGGTGCAAACCCTGCTTTTTCACAGCTGACTGCTGAGGGTTCGAAGGATAACCATCGTAACCACAGCGTTCCTTCCCTTCTGCAGATTCTTCTCTCTTCCTTCTCATAATTTTGTTGTTTAAAGAAAGTTGTGTTGAGGTTGGAGCCTGTATCTTCAGACGCTAGTTACAAAGGGGACTCACTACAGTTTTTGGCTGTGTGCGTTATCAACTGAAGTGCTCTTGCTGGGGGAGTGATTCATCTAAGTGGGCCTCTCTCGATTACCATACAAGAACGAATGTCTGTTGGAAGATGAGCGAATTTTTCACACTAGTTTCGCGAATCTCTTGTATAATCTTGTTGGGATCCACTCTGTGAAGGGTTTCGGAATAGACAAATAAGAGGCCGAAGACGTTCCGAAGCTTCTGGGACATTCAGCGGCTCTTCGGTCGTCATATGTTCTCGCAGTTTTCTCTCTCTATCACCTTTGAGATGGTGAGTGTGGTGCGGGGAGGATAGATCAGAGTTCGGCCTCCAGGAGGTGCTCGGAGCTATAGGGGAAATGCTTCTCTTTTCCCTTCGTGGCATGCGATCCTCATGCAGAGGCGTCCGGTGGGCGGGTTACAACTCGGCCCCTGACGTTTCAGGCCGTTTTTATTGGATATACTCATTTTGTAACGTTTCTCTTGACACCGTTGGAGTCGAGCACCGCCATATAAAGACGTTCGCCTCTGTGCTGCAGGGCGTTTCCGCTCAATATTACTTGCGGAAGCATCCGTCTCATTCTCCATTTTGGCCAACCCCATTGTCACGGAACAAGGGTCCCCGATACTGTTCTACCCACCGGGCTGCGGCGGGCGGTCCATCATGAATGACTGTTGCAGCTGTGCGTCGGTACGGCTGTGGGTATTTCTCTAGTCCTTAGTATTTCCAAGTTTCTCCTGTGTGATGAGTTTCGGCTTCCCCAAGTTATCGTGTTTCCACGGATATGATTCTCTTAAGGATATTTGCAGTGAAATTGGTGGCTCTTCGGAGTTGTGGCACACACCAAAACAGTAAATAACGTTGTGTGGCGTTCATCGTCCTTAGTGGCCAGTGGCACTCGGTTTGCAACAGGGTAGTTCCATTAGCAAGTTGTGTCGCGTACAACGCCAGCTTTTTTTTTCTTTTAATGAATATTGCGGTGGGGGTTCCCCACCACGTTTTTTGTCGTTGCACATACTAAGGGCGCGCCCATAAAGTGCAGAACCCCTGTCGTCAACTGAGGGGACGGGCTTAGCGCACACCAAGGGGTAGGTGTCGTCCGGTCGTCCCGCGATAACTTTTTTGGGGCGCAAGGGAAGCGGCCGGATGTGAATGTGGGACGGGGAAACTGCGCTGTGTGCTGTGACGTGCGGATAAGTTTTTTGCGGCGAAACGCCGCAACGTAAGTACTATCGCCGTGTGTTCAAGAAAGAGGATGGACATTCCTCGTCTCTTTGAGTCACAGCCGGCAGCCGGTTGCTCTTGTGAGGGGTGGATGGAGCCAAACTGCCCCCTGCGGGGGCGGAGGGCAACCTTTTTCCCCAACTGGTGAATCAACGGTTGACGTACAGTTCGGTGGAGATAACCCAACAGCATTCCGGTTTCTGGCACGCGGGAAGGGACGAGGGTTCGTATCAACATCACTTTGAGGGGTAGTTAAGGGCATGTGATGCTGGCGATGTCGGGTCCATATGTGACTGGGGCTCTTCCAAGGGTGCTGCCTGTCCAGTTGCGGGGTCGCTCTTCACCCAGTGGTGGGTTAATGGAGCAGCCTCCTCTGTCTGACCTAATCTTAAGGGTGTATGCTACATGCGCTCGGTGTGTCCCCCCTGAACGATGTCGTAGGGTCTGCTACCGTCTTGGAGCAGCCGTCGTCATGGAGGCAGGTGGGCATGCTGAGAGTTTGGACAACTGGTGTTCTTCGAGTGTAGCGACTCGATCGTGGTCGGGAGTGACTCCTTAACTACTGGTTTGTGGTTACAGTGCTGAAGTTTTCGTTGACAGGAAGGTTTTGGTTTTTGCCACCACAAGGTGTTTCCGTATTTCATTATCCAGAGTATATCAAAGGAAGTTTTTGAGGGATCATGGTCGCCGCGTTGGATTTTATTGCTTGAAAACGTTGCTGTCCTTTGGTGGTTTCCTCTTTCTTATACGGTCCTTCGTTGTGTGGGAGGCCACCCGTGCTAGGAGTGGATCATTGGCTTCTTTTCTATGATTTGCGACACGTAGGTACGTGTATGCGCTTAGGGTTGTTTGTCTGTTTGTTGACTCCCTGGTTATTTGGACTGAATCACTGTTGAATCTTATCAACTCCTTTCTCGGTGCCATGCGGGTGAGGGGCATAGAAAGCAGTGCAGAGGCACTGCTTCTTGTACCTGCTTTTTTTCCAATTCTAGATTTTATTTTTTTTAAACATCACCTTTGATAATTAGTGAGCACCTTTATACCCTGTTAAGTTGTTGCCGTGCTTATTGTCATTGGCGGCTTGTTTGTGTGTGGGGTGACAGCTACCACATTTTTTCTTTAGCGGTAGCTCCTTCTGTTTTTTTCATGTGATGATGTGCCTACGGTTTCATTTGTTCTTTCTATTCATAGAGTCTGCGCAAAGACGCCCTCTGTTGGTGGCATTGTTGACATCTACTATTGTGATTCTTAGTCGGAAATCGACGCCAAACACGTCGTCTTGATTACAGTTCTACCGCTGTTGCGATACCTGTGGTTTGAGCAATTAACAAACGTGATTTGGGCATGCGGCCCCCTTTGGGACAAAAATTTCTCCAGCGTTGCCCAACTTTTGGTTGTTGTAGGTTTTTTGTTTCGCATCTGATGTCGTACTAAGCCGTACTAGTGATAAAATGTGCTGCGGACTACACCCGATTGCATTTTGTCTAGTGTTTATACCTCCTAAGGAGTGCGGATACGGTGAGTGATATTTCTTATCGTTTGAAACACGGCGAGTAAAGGATGAACATGGGGCCGTACTTTTTTCTCTTTTTGCCCGAGTTGATGGGTAGCAGAAGGTTGGATGAGGGGTGCCCATGAATTCCCGGCACGTGTGATTCTCTCCCCTTTGTTAATCCCACTACGCTGATACATCCGTACCTGACTGCATACTCACACCAACTCAAGTATGCAGGGCGGCGTGGCTCAGTGGGCATGAGGAAGCGATGAATTTGTTTTGTGCTGTTGGGCCTCCTTTGGAAGGAGCGTGCTCTGAGTTTGGCTTAGGTTGCTGGGTATAAAGTTGCTACTGGTTCTGATATTTTTCACATTTAGCGCTGCATTAGGGTTAGGGGGACAGTGATGGGTGGGCGCTGTCAGTTACACTGCGACTTTGAGGGAATGGTGCCAGCGGTTTTCCGTTTGTGAGCTTGACGCCTCCCCCCTTTTGTTCTGAGAGCATCAGGTGCTCTGCCCAATCAAACTGGTGCTACCTTCGTTATCACAAAACACCCTGTGTCTTAATATCTTTAGTAGCGACCAAGCGTCACTGCTTGCTCTGTAGTTATTCCGTTTGTGAGTCATACCAAGCGCCAAACCTTTGGGTTCAACTGTTTGCCAGTATTTGTGTTGAGGTCATTGAAGTTGTGTGGGCGTTTTGTAAGTTGTTGTAGCGGGGGTTTTAACAGCGATGGTAAGACTGTGATGAAACGCGCCATCCCGTTGTTTAGATTGTTGCCCGTTTTGATATCACCCAGTGCTGCCTCGTGTTCGCAACGATTCTGTGTTAACAAAACACGCACCATTTTACGTTTTTAGTTGTCTCAGAGGTCGCGGGGAATGCCAATAAATCATAGTACTTGTACGATGCTTGGCTAATTGATACGGTCTTGCACTTTTCAAATGCTTCTCTTTCTTTTTTACTTTCGTTGACGAAGTTGCCTATTTTTAAATGAGTGGGGAAAACATTAAAAATTTGCTGGCGCCGCAGCCAACGGTGGATCAAGGACCGTACAGTGGGAAGTATGAGAAGCGTATGGTGGATCTTCCAAAACCCACATACTCAACGTTTTACAACAAGAACAAAGAGTTCGACAGTACTCACCCCAGGTATTTCAAGCAACGTGACGCGGTTATCGGCCCAATAGTGAATGATACAGTGGATCCCAAGAACTTTCTCCGCACAGGACAGGGGATCAAGCACATTGTTCCACCTGTGCCCCATAAAAAGCAGCACCGAAAGGATTTTTTAGACTGCGGAGACATACGGAAACGCACTCAGGGAGCGATGGAGCCGGCAGATCAACAACAGAAGGAGAGGTCGGGGATGGGTGGTATGGGATCTCTTGCAAATACAAATGGGGTGGGTGGGCAAGCGGGTGATGGCATTCGGGAGCACGACATGAACTCCAACGACCCTGAGCGAAAGGGCGAGCAAGCTAACGGTGGCGACACCGGCTTGCGTGGCACCGGAAACGTTGAATCTGCTGTGGGATCATGTGACAACAAAAATAATTTCCAGGGGGCCGCAACAGGAGACAATGGGCGCTGCCACCTGAATTCACTTGACCGCTCACGTTGTAAAAAGGACTTTGTCACGTCAAACATTATTGATGTAGACAACATGGTCCCAAAACGGCGGAAAGATCAACCTGAGGATCCAACCCGCAGAAAGACATTTGGTCGGGTACCTGGGTATATAGGACGAGTGAAGGAGGTAATTGAGAAGGAGCGAATGCAACTTAAAGCAATTGGTGAGGCGAGAACGAACAATCGCTTAGAGAGAGTGGGTAAATTTGTATACCGATTGGATGAGCAAGAAAGGCTAAACATGATCTCCAAATTACGAGCGAAGCTGACAGAAAAAGGCGCTGAGTTGAATAGAATGCCATTTGCTAAAGATACATATATTCAGATGAAGCGAAAGTCTGATTTGGAGAAGCGTATCAAGGAGATCGAGAGCTCTCTCGAGAAGCTGGAAAAAGACGCTGTGTTTATTTATAGCGATGATCCAAGGGTAGTTCACTGGACCAAGGACGCTGCTTTTGAGGAGGCCCGTCTCTTTGCCTCCGACTAGAGTTTAGAAAAGATGTACTTCGGGCAATGTATATCAATGTTTGTGAAACTGTGTGTACTTTCCCTCTATTACCATTCACTTCGTAATGTTTTTACGGGTCGGCCGCCATGTTTTTTCTGTTCATTCCGGGAAAGACCTGCAATACTTTTAACAAACATTTTGTTTCGTTAGAATGAAGGTAGTACTATGCGTCGCTTATTGTGTCTCTCACGCACTCGTGTTTCCTTCATGAGGTGGAAGTTCGACGAAGTGGCACATCTTCGGGACCAGGTTAAGGCATTGGACAACCGCATTGCATTCATTGAGGAGAGTCAGACCATCAAATCACTTCTTGCTTTCTACAGCTCCCGCCCACTGAGTAATATAAACACACCAAGCAAGTTCATCAGCTATTGTGCTGAGTCTGATCACAATGCCAAGGTTTTTTGTCATGCAGAACTACCAACGCTACTAGCAAGACTCATCACAACAATAGACTCGTTCCCGTGCGGTCTTAACGCGATGCTGCCCATCGTGTCGGTGAGGAACACTTTTCTCGATTCCTTTAAAAAGCTTATAAAGTGTGATTTCCCCGAAGATGGTGCGAAGAGTGAGCAGTTTCTGGATGTTGTCAAGGAAATCGAGGAGGCTCATATGAAGAGGGAAGTGTTGCTTACAATAGGCACCGGTCTTTTGCAGTTGAAGGATCTTCTTTCGTGTCATAAGCGCTTTATTCTACGAAACAAGTGGTCTGGTTCATACAAAGAAATGGAGGCATCATCCAATGACTGGCTGTTGGATCTCACAGGGCCACTGGATGACTTCTGTTTCCGTATGGTGAACTACAATTTCCTCTCACGAATGCTGTTGAACTCAGAAGTTGTGAAGAATAACATGGCTGATCTGGTTGATCTGCAAATAGATCTCGAGAAGGTTGTTCGCAATGCTGTAGAGGATGCTCAATCTATCTGCACCAATTTTTACGGCTCCTGCCCGGGGGTGAAGTTTATTATTTTGAAGGATGAAAAACCAATGAAGTTGGCGTACCTGAGTTCAACTATATCGTACGTTGTTATCGAGTTAATGAAGAATGCGTTCAGGGCAACTGTCGAATCGCATTCAGACCTTACATCACCCACCATTGATTGTGATGACGCACCTCAGGTGGAAGTTTTAGTGAATATAAAAGAGGGCTCCAGTCACGCCTGTATACGTATTTCAGATGAGGGTCTCGGGATGACGGTAGCACAGGCGAAAATGGCGATGAGCTATGCTCACACGTCAGCAAAAAAGTGCCTCATTGGCTCCCACCTTGGACAAGAGGACGGTGGCGAGAACGTAGCGCCCCTGGCTGGTTACGGTTTCGGTCTTCCCATGTCGAGAGTTTATGCCCGGCACTTTGGTGGAGATCTTGTACTGAACACGATGGAGGGGTACGGGACCAGTGTCTATTATTTTATCCAAATTTGAGGGAATCTTATTACTTTTGATCGATACCCGAGCATTATTTTGATGTTTAGTTAATCGTTTCGTTTAGTTGCCCCTTGGTGTTCCTTGGTACCATTTGCTAATTCGGTCATTGCGCGCGCGGTGAGTGGAAAGCCGTTTGTAGTGGGATTTGCGCTAATGTGATTCCTGCGGCATATGTTTATTTACATGCTCCTCCTCATGGTCAGCCAAAGTGTCCGATTCAGGTAGTACTTTTTGAACTTTCTAACTTTTTAATACTTTTCTTTTTATGTTTGTGAACGATTCGAGTTAACTCTATTCCGTCCGTTCTCGTATCCCCCTTGTCAGGTGGAGAATAATGAGTGCGCTTACCAGCCGTGAGGGCTGTTATGTTGTCTATATCTTTTCCATTTATCCATTCGCTCCCTAGGTCAGTACGTAGTTGCTAGGATGGACGGCAGTGAGTGCTTTCTCGTGACACCGACTCGGTGGGGGCTTATGCTAGAATACGAGCGTGAGGATGCTGTTGCTTTGCTGCGCCAGAAACTTGCTTTTTTCTCATCAGACAGTCTAACTTTGACTGAAAGGGAAGATGTACTTTTATCATCCGGTGCAGAGTCCTCGAAGACAGACTCACTGTTGATCTACGGGTCAGTAGCACTGGTTCGCAAGGAGGCATTTCTATGGTTTCTTAGAGTTATTAGGCTGACGCTCGTGGAGGATATGGCCTCACAGGTTGTCATTTGCCCGCAAATAGGGGACGCCGTGCCAAATCTACTGCTACCTCCCTTATGGGAAACTGGACAAACGAAGAGCTTCCGCCGATGGAGCGTCGTTTACTGGGCAATGCGATGTGGAATTCTTCGGGGTATTAAAAAGCGGTATGAGCTGACACAATTATATTTGGATCAAATTGTGAGCATTGGAGCTGGTGGTGACGACTTTGACGTGCGCGAAGAGGAGGAGGCAGCATTTCTGCAGGAGAAGTTGTTCCACAATGCCCATCAGGAACTTCGAGAGAGTGTTTTAGAGGCGAAGAATGCGCCATTCGATATCTATCATAGCGCTTGTAATGAGGAAAGGATCAACCTCTCGTTTGTAGTCTCAAATGTACCCACACTCATCGTCGTTTGGGCCAGCTGGGATGGCGCCTCGCTTGATTGGCTGAGGAAGAACATCTTCAATCGGGAGGTCACTTGCAGTTGCGACCCCGTCCCGCGGCCAACTTTCGTCGCCGATCTGAAAATCAGGGATCCGTGGCTACGGGTCGTGAGGGAGTTTACTTCTATTCCCAATGGGGAAGCGAACCAGCCGGTTGAGGAAGTGTCGGGAATTGCCAAGTGTGCTCAGATAGTATTAATTAGTGTTGATGAAGAGCAAGGCGCAGCTGTCGGCTGCCTGAAGGGGTTGATAGATGGGATTGATGGATGGAAGAGTCCCATTGTCCCCCTAATGCCGCTGTGGAGTGGTCCAAAGGGTATGCTAAGTGAACTCTCATCTGCCCTTGGTTTCTCGAGGCTTCCGTACTTTATGGCCGTTCAAAATACCCGTGTTGAGACTGCGAAAGGGGATGCCAAGCAGTTTCCGCGCATCTGTTACGTTACTCCTAATGGGCAGGGGGAGGTCCCCCCCAACCCAGTCATGTACTGAGGGTAATATTGCTGAACTTGGAGAGTGTGGGATGAACTCGCCAGATTGGCATCTTGTCGATAAGGGGGAACGTCAGCGCGTGACTGGTGAAATCGAGCGATTTTTATTATCCACTGATGCACCTTTGCGTTTCCACGCTCGTGTTGACAAAACATATCATTCTCTTGGGACGCCCACGTCGGCGTCATCAGAGTCCCACCAACCTGACGTATCGTCGTTTGTGTCCCTGTCAGGAACTATTTCTTCGCTTGATTTAGCGAAACTAAAGAATGCGTTGCGCGTCTTTGCTGGTGTTCGGAACTGCGCCGTAAACCTAAATGTTATTAAGCCTTCGTGCCCGTTACTGGTTGAGCTGAACCCTGCTACTCCAACAAAATACATTCGGGGGGTGCAACGGTGTGTCACGTGTAGTGAATGTCACAAGGATATATTAATAGATAAGGAATACCACTTTAGATGCATTCAGTGTAGCCAGGTAAATGGAACTCTCTGCAAGATCTGCTTTGAGGGCGCCAAACATCCGGCCCACCACATACTACTGAGGATGAACGTCGAAACCCCAACAACGGTGGAGTTGCTTTGGGGCCCTTCAAATGTTGCACCATTGGAACTTTTTCGAGGAGTACTCGTGACGAACAAGAGGAACACACACATTGGTGTGTACTGCAATTTATGTGCCCAACTTGTGCGTGGCAGACGTTGGAAATGCGCCATGTGCTACGATTTCGACATATGTAATGGGTGTATCGAGGAAAATTGTATGAAGTTCAGCGATGCCGGCGAAGTGAGTTTTGTTGTTTCGGACGGCGTCGGACATGGCCAGAAGAATACTTTGTCGAGTTCTTACCATACAAAGGATCACATGTTTTTGTGCGTCCGTCACGCATGTGGCTCCGCTGGTGACGCATGTTTGAGGCCAGTAATGGAGCCGAATGCGGTAAAGCTTCTTCTGGAAGGATAGTGGACCTTGGAAGGGCTAAGAGTCACATTGCTCGCACGTTTGTACTAACAGGGTGATGTCTGACTTATTCTATCAGTTCACAGTTTATTATGTTTAGTTCCACTTCACGGAAGACTGTCGCGGAGTTCTGCGGAAGAAGAAAAAATAAAAGAGGTAATGTAGCCTCCGAAATGCGCGGTGCACCCAGTATGGCTCCAGAAACGAACTTTGGTATCCATGCATCCACCCATGTTTGTTTTCACAACACTATACTGCTTGAGCGCAGAGTGTTGTCGTCCCTTCAATATTTGCAGCTTTATCCTCTTTTTTAATCATTTGCTTCACCTCTTGTTATATTACTTGCGTTAATATGTCGAAAGTGATCGCAAGGACGTTAGTTGTACCCCCGCCGCTGGTCTCGGGTGGTGTAATCGACTATTCGTTGGTAAAAGTGTCCCGGGCATCCGGGGCTGCGGAGGGTCATTACGTTTACCGTGCCGAAGCTATGGGTTGTGCAGGGAGTCAGCAGCAAAAACCTCGTAGCAATCAAAATATACGTACAAAAGATGAAGGTGTGGGACCCACCGAACCCTTTGGTGCTCAAAACGGGGACGAATTTCGTTCGTGCGAGCTGTCCACCGTCGAAAGACCGATACGACTGGCTTCACCAGGCTCGCTGAGTCGGCTTGAAACGCAACAAAATTGCAGAGAGACATTACACCGACGCAGAAAGGCTTCAAAAATCAGTGGGAAGGACAACTTTTATTTTTCCCACTGTAGCGTAGGGGGCAACGGGCGATCGAAGAGTAGAGAGACTTATAAACTCGCAAGCCAAGATACCTTTGCTGACGGGGAGATGACTTTAACCATTCTTAGCAATTCCAGCTCCCCCCAGCTGCTTCGTATCCAGCCGTCAGAGCGGGCACAACAGGGTGATGGGACGTGGGAATGGTGGTATGAACAAGTGGAGAAGCTGCTTGTGACCAAGGACTGTAACTCGCGTACAAGGCTTCAGGACATCCCCAACCGCCTGACAAGGCAATACGATGCGGACAAAGAGCATGTGGAGCTGGACCTGAGTTGGTGTTTTATGGAACGTTCTGCCCCGTATGTTCTGAGTCGCCTTCTTGCAAGTCCTTATCTGGTGGAAATTCGATGGGTTACAGCCTTGCGGCTCGACGGCAACTACTTCACAGATGATGGATTCGGAAGCATGCTGGAGGTAATGAGTACCGTAAATGAAACGCAACTGACTTTGCCCCTTTTAAGGCATCTGTATCTTAATAATATGAACCTTGACCATCATAGCCTTCATGGGATTTTGTTTTACTTGTTTCCAGTGGACGATGCCTGCTACCCTTCCGTGGGTTTGACTTCCGATAGCCGAGCGATCGCAGGAAGAGCGTTTGGAAAGCCCCCAAAGGCGTATTTGCCCTTCAGCAGTGCCCCGCGTATCGCTCTGTTTCCATCGCTGACAGTACTCAGCTTGTGCGATAATCCTGGGATCGGGAACCTCGGTCTCATAGAGTTGTTAAGGTGTTTTCTTGCATCACATTACGAGCATCGGGTCCTGCCTGTGCTCGACATGTCTCGCTGTGGCATCGATGAGGTGGGTGCAAGATGTATTCGTGAATATATTGAGAAGCTCCCACTCGCAGTGGAGGAAAACCGTGCGGTGGTGACCACCCAGCGCATTGTGCTGTATGGAAACAGGCACAGTGCTGATCGCGTAGTTGCCGCCGACCCGGACGATTCGCCGTACGATACTGCGAGTGTTGTGGGATAGGGGTGTGGCAGGACACGTAACGTGAAGCAGCATAGAAATTGCTATATTTTATAACGCATCCCGGCCAGTGGCTATGCAACTCAGCTGGTGATGGTCTTGTACGAAATTCTCAATGCTCGTATCGTGTGACGTAAAACAGCACAACTGCTGTTGTATTTTCTTGCTATACATGACGACAAAACGAAAAAAAAAAGAGATTGCGCAGGTATGCTTACGTGTATGTTTCTACATTGCGGTGGGCCGCATGCTAGTGAGGAGGGAATGCCAAACGTAGGTCTGATCCCTTCCATTCATTGTCGCCATTCTTAGTTGATAGAAGTGACTGATAACCAAGCGCCTGCGCAAAACCGTTCTGCTGCTACAGACCCTTCATGCGCGGAGGGCGCTGTAGTTGCTTTATTGCCAGAGGGCGGGAAACAAAGCGGTCGACGTACACACACGTACATACATATTTGCGTGTACATGTGCACATATTCTTTTCTTGACCTCCAGCGATTTGTTTTTTTTCTTTTGATACCGCCGAAATTTTATGTTTTTTTTTCACCAGCACGCAAAAAAGCACGCGAATCTATGCCAATCTTGTAGAACGTTATATGAGTACGGAATGGAGCGCTAGGGGGGATGACGAGTGGGCGCCCCTCAGAGGGAAGTATCGGAATGGGACGAACCGCTCCTTTGTGGGAACACGGGCCACCCTTAAGACAATACCTTGCAATAAAGGTCTTTTTTTTTACTACTCGCGTTGCGCATCGCACATAGGTCTGCATTCTTTCTTTTTCCCTTCCCCGCTGTAGGGCATAGGTGTTTCTTCGGTTGAGGCATTATCGTTGGCGGAGATCGAAGTAGGTTAACATACGGGTACAAGTGCAAGTGAGCTGAAGTGGCTATGTTTCGCTCGTCGATGGTAGTGCGGTCCTTTACGCAGGAATCTTTTTATCGCATGAGCAAGTACATCAAGAGCCGCAACCCCAACGAGAGGTACCTGCGCACTGGCCACATTGTACTTGAAACGCTAAAGAGGTACCATTCGTATGTGTTGGCCCTGGTATTTACTCTGGGGGTCACGTGCTACGACCAAATCAAGCACCCAGAGAAAATTAGAGTACCCGTACACGATGGTCGATCACTTGTTCTTTAGTACATAGCCCGGAGAATGTTTGGTGGCCGCCAAAGTTGTCAAATTCCTTTGGCGCGCATGTATACGTAAACGCGTGTGAGAGCGTACGGTGGCTTATTGATTCTGACTGCTATATATATTTTTTCGAATGCCATATAGTCGAGTTGTTCGGTCTCTGTCTTTTTCTGTTGCTGGTGCGCTTTGTAGCACTGAGCCCAACGTCTCTCTCCCTTGTTTACACATCTACGGGGTTTCTATGTATATATATATTACATGGGTATCACTTTCAGTTTACTGCCGGTAGTTTGCTGAAGTCTCAGTAGTGCTCTAGCGAGCTACGATGAGTCGTTTTGCCGCAAGCGGTGACGGGAAGGTTGTGGCAAGGAAGGAAAGAGCTTTAATGTCGGTCAAGAACTTCATTGAGTTGATCCCACTTGACATCGACCTCGAAACGACACGGCAACTTGTTTTAAAGGGAAAAAATATCACAGCAATTCCGCTAAATATCGGTACTCTTCTTCGAGAGGTTCGGAGGTTGGATCTATCAACTAATGATGTGCGTGATATAACACCGTTGGCGACGCTCGCCAACCTCACATCTATAAATCTCACGCGAAACCCTCACCTCCTATCCATAGCACCCCTTGCGTCTCTACACCTTATCGTAGTCGTCGTGGCTCACTGTGGCCTCCGATCGCTTGTCGGCCTTGAAGGTAGTGCAGAGACGCTCAAAACCCTCGTGGTGAACGACAACAATTTGCTCCTGCGGTCACCCTCTGGAAAATGCGTAGAAGGAGCGGGTGCTGACGAAATCGCAACTGCAGTGAAGAACTATGAGGTTATCGCGGACCTTACGGAGTGCGAAACGCTCGTTCTCTCCAGGAACCCGCTCCTTTGTAGCCTATATGCGGGACCAACAGAGGAGGATAAGACTCATCCACAAAAGAAAGCTGAAGCGGGAGAGGAAACAAAATGCGAACCAGATTGGGAACACCCTCTGTCTGCAATCGTGAAGATGACCTGTCTGAAGAAACTTTCACTTAGCGGCTGTGGCTTAACGTCTTTACCGCGACACTGGTTTATACCCAAGGTCACAGAGCTGCGGCTGAGTCAGAACAAACTGAAGAGTTTGGTTCCAGAAGGTGTTCTTTTTCGTTCTGTGAAAATTTTGGACGTTAGCCACAATGAATTGAAGGAGGCGTCTACGTTGCGGCGGTGTCGCTTTGTTTACCACTTAGGTGTTCGCGGTAATCCATTTGTGGAAGATGGTAATGTGTCTACGGGGGTAAAGAGAAAGGCGGGGAAGGGAGACGACGACGACAAGAGCGAAAGCCCACCTCCAGCGAAAAAGAATCTTGGGGCAGTGCTGCAGTACCTCATGCGGATTATGCCCCACTTAGAAATGGTGGACGGCACACCTTTGGCGCAACTGCTGCCGACCGAGCAAGACGATGAGCGGAAGGAAACTGTGGAGTTTACGGCCAATAAACAGGAAGAGAGTGCTGAAAGTGTGGCAGATGACGGCGGATCTAAAGTACCGAAAGAGGAAGATAATGCATTGGAACCTCCGGAAACATCAGAGTTGGGCAAACCTGCCATCGTCCGACGGGGGCAAACAAACTTGCTCGCTACAAAGAAGAGGAGGCTCTCTGCTGAGGGCGCGGTCGTCACGCAACTACTGCTTAAAAGAAAGACTGAGGCCTCAGGTTGGTAAGCGAAACGCATTGCCGACACTGTGCCTCAGCTTCTCGGTGCGACAAAAGAGGTGGCCCAGGTGTGCCGATGAAACGCCTTAAATTTTTCAAGTAGTACATCAGTTAAGTTTTACACGTAGAATCTCTCTGTATTGTCGACAGACACTGCGTGTTTGCCTATCTCCTCATACCTTGCGTGTTGCTAAGGATTGGTGATAACTTTTTCCCGCTACAACAAAAATATTTGTTTGTTAAAAACCTATAATCAGAACCATATTCTGCCGGTTAGTTGTATACCCACATTAGTGAATATGAGGTTGGTTCTCACATAACCATGGGGAGCCGCACACATCATCAATACCCGATAATAAACCTGTACAGCTTAATGTATACTTAAACTTCTATGCTCTTTCCCCCCTTTTTTTACCATTCTCACTACTGTGAACAGTAATGTGGCGGGTGAAACCCTTAGTTTGGTTGGCTGCTCGCGATGTCAACACCCTCCGTACTGTCTCTTCACTTCACTCCAGAACCCGGCAAGAGGATGTCACCATCAGTGGAAATGACAAAGTGACAAGAAATAGGGGGCGTAACTACGCAGCGGCACCATCTGGATGCTTTCGCTTTGATTTACCGACTGCATCGCTGCATTCGGAACTTTCAAGAGGCCGTCGTTATGACGTACCGAAGGGAAAATCATGTAGTGGCCAATGGGCCTCAAAAGGTAAAATATGCACAACTACCAATAATGGGAGAGCTGCAGTGGGAACAGGTAAGGAACCTTCAATGGGACCGCTTCCATCTTCCCGGAGTTCCGGCACCCGATTCCCAGTTGATTATCGACGGATGAAAGAGTCTCGCAAGGTGGAGGCTGGTAATGCTGTGAATTCAACAATATCGAGTAGTGACAGCAGGGCACCGTCGAAACGAATTAATGTTCGAGTCATCGCTTTGGAGTAACCGGAACAAACATCGTCACCCCCTCCCTTTTATTCATCACACACATAGTTTCTTCACAGTTATTTTGTTTTCTCGTACCATTGCTCGCTCGATTGTACTCTTTTCTCTGCCTAATTTGTTTCTTTCCATGCCGAGAGTGGAGTCAGGCACATATAGATGTTTGTACACTTTCTCGCGCCGCAACTTACTTGCGTAGTAACTTCTGAGACTAAGCAATGCCTCTTTTTGGAAAATTGTGAAGGAAAATCCCTCTTTTTTTCTTACCTTGCTGCTCTTTTTAGGTTAACTCAGTGGTTTTCCCGCTAGACCTCTTCTCACCATACCCTTTCGCATGTCGTACCTTCTGTATGGACGGCGTGCGCGTTTGTGTGGGTAGAGCGGGTGTGGAAGTTGTGATTGCGCCTTTTGATGGTTGCTTTTCCCACATGATGTACCGGTTCTACAACGAAGACATATCATTTTGGATATGCGGAACTCAGATCTCTGTGTTGGCACAATTGTCTTTTGCTATGAGAGTGAAGGGCGCGTTGAGTGGGAAGCCATGCCGAATTTAGTGCGAGGCCATCCTAATTAAGGTACCCGAGAGCGCGGTGAGTTGTGTTACTTTCCGTATTGGAGTACAGTTGTGTATACTGTTTGATTCTATTCGCTTTGGTATCTAGCACAGCCGGTGGCTAGGACGAAAGTTGCTCGAGGAAAAGTGCTTGCTTTTACGCTGTCTTTCGTATTTGCTGCCCTTTTCTCAAAGCCAACTCTTTCTCCTTTATCCTTCGTTCTCCACTTCACGTGACGATAGCATATAACTGAAGGAAGCTTATGAATGTTACTAACCCCTCCACTGTCAGGTACGCCGATGCATTCATGTCGTACTTGCGATTTCTCGAGAAGGATGTGTGGTGGACAATAGTGTATGTCATATTCTTGGCGTGGATGTATTTGTTTCACGCCCCATTTCGAGTCCACAATGTTTGGCGAACCGATTGGTATGCGCAGGTGACGAAGGTGTTGCAAGTATGGATTGGCGTTGTTGTTTTCCTTTTTCATACCGGCTCGGGGTTTTTTCAACCCCAAAGGTCTCTGCAGGCAGAAATTTGCAATGCCGACGATGATACTGTTGCCACGATTTTTTTCCCAATCTTCAGCACAACGACACTTATAATCTTGTACATTCACAGCAAGAAGCGTGTCTGGGGCCTGGGTGTGACGTATGGTTCTAGTACAATCGTGGTTGTGTTGAATTCCTTACTTCTTTCGCTATTTTCTACCGTACATTTTGCGTACGGTATGCGAATTCAAGACTTTGAGCACTCCTCGTTGTTGAAGGGTGCCGTGGGTGTGCTCTTTCCATCACCAAAGCAGACACTTTTCCCGACGCTGCTACTGTTGAGTGTCATCAATGTACTTTTTATAACTTTTGACTATCAGTACAAAAAGCGTTGCGGGTTTGATCCGCTGCGCGGACTATTATGGAGTGAGGTTTGCCGTTCGCGAAAGGCACACGAAGTCGTTCCCACTACTATCCGAGATGGCTGCGATTGGCGAAAACTTCAACCGAAGCCGAAACGAATATCGAAGGTTGAGCAGCCCTGGATTGTCTCACCAGAGGGGGGGAAACGGCTGAGCTTTGCGCTCTCTTCTCTGGAGATCAAGCAGCTATCCGTGCAGTACCCAGTGAACCGACCGGGCATGGTTCCTTGGTTTTCAACTTTCATTGCGGGCACAGCCCTTCAGTCTGTCCTTGGAAATTCGCTCAATTTTTTGACGTTTGATCAACGTGCCGTGGAGTCACAGATGAATCCCAAGGTGTTCAAGTTGAGTTTTACCAAACACAGATCGAAAATTAGCAAGTCATACAGCCTTTCCCGTGTGTCTGAATGCTCACCATCAACCAGTGTGGATGCTGTGTGCTGTGACCCGTACGGTGATGATGATTATGAAAATGTTTGGTTCGACTTCGTCGCGGACGTCGGAGATGGGTTTAACTCGACGTATGAGATGGCTCGTTTGATGGCACAACCTTTCCTCCGTCTAGCATCAAGTGATTCGGTGCAAACGCGAAGCGGACTCGTGAATTCAGTTTCTGTGCGCGACGGTGGAGGGAGAAGGGGTTTGATGACGCCACCTCTGACGGCCGGTGATGGAGCCTTCCTTGCTGTCGAAGGTAATGGACAGCAAAACAGATGCGGGCGGACGCTGTCGATGTGTGACTACGAACCCCAAGAGAACTTTTCCCTTCCCCGTGCATCGTTTGTGGTGGTTGGTGGAGATTTGGCGTACCCGAATCCCACCAACGAAACGTACCGCACACGCCTGCTTGAACCGTACAACAACGCGCTTCGGTGCTGCGCACCTCTATGCAAGCTTGTGAAGAAATGGTACAATCGCCTCGTTGTGCCAGAGGAGGACAACAAAGATGTTGCCCGTATTCACATGCTGTCGGCGTCCAAAGTTTCGGAAATGACTCAGCGTAGAGATATAGCTGACATGTGTCTTGGTGAAGACGAGGTGGTACACAGCACTCCCCTACTGTTCGCCATCCCCGGTAACCACGACTGGTTAGATGGTCTCGTGACATTTAAGAAGTTTATCATTGACGAGAGTTGGATGGGTGGCTGGTTTATGCCCCAGAAGAGCTCCTTCTTTGTTATAAATCTCCCATATAACTGGTTTTTGCTGTGTGTCGATACAGGAAGTGTGACTGACATCGACCCAGGACAACGCAACTACTTCCTGAATTATATTGAGGAACACCTCGACGTTTCGTCCTGTGTGATTTTAATTTCCCATGAGCCTGGGTGGATTTACGAGGCGATGAACACCAATTTGACGTCGACGATGCAACCAGAGTTACACCGAGTAGTGGACGCCCTCGGTACACGCCTGCGCATGCGACTTTGTGGCGATATCCACCACTACTCTAGACACACACCTACAGACGCGCTTTCAGAGGCACCTGTTCTTGTTGTCAGCGGCGGTGGTGGTGCCTTTCTACACGGCGCCCGGAACAATACCGTTATTTATCAAGGAACAGAGTATAAGCGGGAGGCAGCGTTTCCTAGAGATAATCATGTCACATCGTTTCTGACGAGGTTGGTCGGCTTCCGCCTGATTAACTGGAAATTTGACATAATCGCTGGTTTTATGTGCTTCGGGCTCATAACCTCCTCGCTACCCTTGAACATGGAGGACAAAAAACTAGAGGAGATCGTGGACATCCACGTCCTTTTCTGTAGTACCGTAACCCGCACAGCCGAACTCTGTCTCTATACATTTGACAAAGGCATTATATCTTTGTTCGTGGCGGTGTGTTTCTTTATTGGTTTCTTCTCGGTTGGGTCAGGGAGAAAGAGTGTATGCTTTCGGATCGCATACTCTTTATGCTGGACGGCACTTGTTGTGTTCGCTTCATCTGGAATGTTAGCCGTTGTTCAAACAACGATGGCCTACATGATGAATCATGGCTTGATTCTATCAACGAAAGAACAATGGAGCAGTATGTTGGAGTCTCAGGTTCGTACCGCTGCGGATGACACATCCAATCACCTGATTGAGTGGTTGGGTGACGAGCATGCTCTCTCAAGGGGCATCGAAAGCCTGCGGTCGGCTGCACACGGTAGTGTCCTTGTTGGAGCCGCCTGTACGTTGTTGAGGAGTATGGATATGATTGAAAACTTGGCGTATCTTTCGTACCACGTCGGTACAAATGTCACGGGTACCCTCTCACACACGACTAACCGTGTTCAGGTTGTTCTGTACTATCTTCACATTCTTCTGATCTACTGGCTCTTGGCAACGCCGCTGCTTTCGTTTATTATCGGTGTATTTTTATTTGTATCTGTTCACTACTTTGATTTAACATATGACGCGTCATATTCCTCATTTCAGATTGAGGATTACAAACACTTTTTGCGTTTCTGCTTGGATGGCAGAACGAGGTGTTTACATGCTTACGTCGTTGCAGAAAAGTTTGTGCCGAAAGTTTGGATATGCGATGGCAGACACGTTACCGAGTGCAGGGACGAGAGAACCAAGCATCTTCCACCACATCTAAAAAAACATCCAAGTCGCTGGGTACCACATGGGGTTTCGGGCACTGACTACACACCCACAGTACTAGAACATTTTGTTGTAAGACCACATCGGGTTACTCAGCCAGATCCTCTTCGTGAGTGATTAGGTAAAACAAAGGTCCCCATCCTGACACTTGTTTTTTTTGTTATAATTTGTCGTATACGTCGCGCACGAATTGTGCGGTGCATCGCACATACTAAGCGACTGGTTGGGCTGTCTGTCCAGTGTGCGGTACCTGTCAGGATGTGAACGCAGTATATGGCATTTCTCTAAGGGTCTGGCGTTTTGAAGTTGTTTTTAGGCATCAATGCTGCTGTCGTCTTATCCTTTGTTACGCGTCACTGTGTTCCTGCTCAACGGTCACGCACCGGAGTGGGAGTTTCGGTAGTTGGCGCTTCATTGGATGCAATTTTCATTTCGTTTGCTTGGTTTATCTCATTATATTTTATTTCTTACCGTATTCACCTGTGCTGCTGTTATCTCATTACTGGCCCCCACCTTTCTTGTCTGCTTTTAGTACATTGTGGTACCTCGATACCGGGGAGGTTCCGAAGCACGCATACGGATCAAAGGGTGCCATTTTCATGTCTGTTCAGTGCCAGGTTGCTCATCCGTACTTGCTTCTCAAGTCACTTTCTCTGCTCACCATCTCCAAAGATGCGTGGGCAGAGGTGGAGTTTACTGAATCTTCCGTGACGTTGGACGTTGAGGGCGCAGGTCAGTCGGCCACAGCTACGGCTGTGCTTCCCACATCAATCTTCTCACAATACACCACGACTGGCGTTCGTTTTGCTGTGCACTTGGGCATGTTTCGGAACGCCTTGTTGTTGGGTGGTCCGTCGCAACTGAACTCCATGTCCACCTCACGTGTGGTGTTGTCGTACCCAACCAAAGAAGCGAGGTTGCTCGTCGAACTGTCGGACGGAAAAATCACGTTGCGTTCAAAACTTATCACTCAACGACCGAAGGAATATCCGCTTGACCTTCAGTTTTCACATGCGCGTGTTTTGAATCAGGTGACACTGCCAGGTGACGCGGCGAGAGCTGCCATAGAGGATTTAGTGACAGCACAATGTTCTCATGCGGTTGTAACGCTGGACCCTCGGGAGGGTGTGCTGTTCCGAGGGGAAGGTGGGCCGTATGGTAGCGCACTTATCAAAATCCCACTTAATTCAGATGTTATTTCTTCCATTTTTGACGGTGATGAGCGGGTGGAAACTCACGTACTTCAGTCACACCTGGTCCTAGTTTGCGGAGTGCGCTCGGGAGGTAAACAACGGCGTAACACTCTTGTACCAGCAAATGATTTCCTTATGGGGCCCAATAGTAATGGTGGTGGTGGTTACGGGCAGCAACAAGCGGCGGTTGGTGGGTTTGAAAGGTTGATGCTTCAGATAAATGAAGCACGGCAGCTTAGTGTGGTGCACATGCTGCGAGAGCGGGATATCCCTGTGACTGTTACGTTGGTTGTTTCCCCCATATACAATCTGCACGATCAGTAATATGAAAACCTCTTGAGGTGACCGGTTCTTTACGTCATTGTTATACTTCCCTCCCCTAGACTGTCTCAGTACCTCTTGGCGGGGAGGATTTTTGGTTGCACATCGGCAATTCGTGTGCGACACACAGGAGTGGGGAAGTCAGCAAACTTCCTTTTAAGAAGGGGGAAAGGAGAATGTCAAGCTGACTCTCAGTCACTCCTGTCCGTTGCGGCACTGAAGGTGTCACGCACCGTGCGCCACGGGCTGCAACGGTCTCTGTGCGCCCAGCACGAATGTCGAGTACATCATTGTGCTGATGGCTGATCTTTCATTGCAGGTCGCACAGACACCGAACGACATCCTTAAAAAAAAAAAAAGAAAAGGTCCGCTGTTGTCCTTGGATGGCACGTTGGTAATGGAGGCCATGCCAGCGCGTCTGCTGCATCGCTGTCGTACTGTCCGAATGGTGGCATTACTCTTTCTGTGTTAGCACAATTGTCTTTTGCTATGAGAGTGAAGGGCGCGTTGAGTGGGAAGCCATGCCGAATTTAGTGCGAGGCCATCCTAATTAAGGTACCCGAGAGCGCGGTGAGTTGTGTTACTTTCCGTATTGGAGTACAGTTGTGTATACTGTGTGCTGTCGATCTTGTTGGGACCGTCTTTTATACTTTGATTGGCTTGGTGCTCCTCCGTCCAAGTGGAAGTGTGTCATTGGAAGGCGTTGTTCACAAATGTTGACGAGGATCAATTATCCGTTTTATTGTTTCCGAAGCTGAAGGGCCGCAGTTTGTCCAGTAGTGTTGGGATTCACGCGGTCTTCGCGATGGGCTTTTGACCTCTGTTTTACCTGTTCTGATTTTTTGGTTAAGCGCATTTAAATATCATATGAGATCTTCGCTTTAAATCATTTTTTTCTTGGATGTTGGATACTGCTGCAAGCTCTTTTCCCCTTCTTTGCTCTGTTGTTTTCCCCCTTTGGAATACTTGTGTGAATCTTTTTGTAAGAGACCGGTTATGAGTCAACTCAGCGAGTTGCTAAACACCTCACAACTGACGAAGTACTATGCACTAATTCAATTCCTTTCGTCACACACCAACACTGAGTACACGCTCGCTCAACTGGACTACTTGCTTCCGCGGGGAGCGTCACTTCAGCGTTTTCCAGCATCATGGATAGAGTTTATGGAGGAAGGGTTGTGCAACAACCAAAATGTTGAATTGTATCGTCGTCCCGTCGCTGGTGGAGAAGCTGCGGGTGAAAACATTTCTTCCCTTGTGCGAGAGGAATGCGAGGAAATTGTCCTCATTTGTCGGAGGCCAGTCATAAATAACCTGAAGGACCTCGCCAGGTTGTTGCAGTCGCCAGCGACGGTTCCTGACGTGGAGGGTTGTGTAGCACTGCATACAGACCAAATTACACTCAACGAAAACCTCTTAAGAGCGTCGCAAACACAAGGCCTGTTGTACTATTTTCCCGATAACTATACCAAATCACGTGAACATCGCTCTGCTAAGTCCCGTCGTTCTTCCAGTCAGAGCGAGATTGTAAGCAACCTTATGCGCAATGAAGACATAGAGGGACTTCTCGATGAAGAAAGTAAAGATGGCAAACTGGATCTGCCTGCCGGCGTTACTGCTCAATTTATGCTCTACAACCGACGGGGTGTGCCTGTTCGAGGCCGAAATAGTTTTCCTATGCGGTACAATGTGGGTGACAGGGCCATGGTTATTGTTGAGAGGAGCGTCCCTTCTGATGCAGATCATGTACCACCCAAACCTCCTTTGGTGACCACGACGCTGGGAAGACCAGTTGGTATGAGTAGTGTTGGTGGTAGTGACGGCAGTACACCAGTCGAAATCCGAGTGAAGGTATCTGCCAATTCCGTCGGGAGCCAACGTACCTGTATAAGTATTAAGGCTCAGGTTAAGGGTAGAGTGGTTTTGTCCCTTTTTGTTGACAGTAGGGAGACAATAATTCCGCTGGAGGTGTTGGATGAGAGTGTGGGGATGCCAGGAGTGATAGTTGGACGCGAGCAGCAACCACTACTTCCGGTACCGGATGATATTCGCATTAACGACCCTGCCATTTGGGGGAGTGGCAACGGCGATGGACAGGCGGGAAGGGGTGGTGTCAGCGGTATTGACCGTGACAGTGGTAGTTGCGGTAACTTCGCTTTGTCTTGGTGGCTTAATCCATCGCCTGCCATTCTTGAAGTGCGGGATCTCACATTACCGGATAGTGAGACTTTTGCGGCTGCGTCGCGCGCCGTGTGGAATGTTCACCGCACCGATGAGAGTGCAATGAAGGCGGTGCGGAAGGCATTGAAGGACCAGCGCAACTCAGAGACGACGCGGAAGAAGCGAAACAAGCGCAGTCGACCACGTGATCTACGCAACAGTCACATGATTCATTATGGATTCGATGCCTCAATACCTTTTGGCACTCAGCGCTCTTTTCCGAAAGATGCTTGATTTGCTGCCCCCTCTCTTTACTCTTCCTGCTGTGCTTGTGCATATGCGTATACTTCCAGTACAACTTTATGGGGGAGACTCACCCCTCAACACACTGCGCAGTATCGCATATTTTGTCCCCTCTTGCTGTCTTGGTGACAACTAAATATGTTGCTGATTCCACGTCGAACACTCTCTTAATTTTTGTGCCTTATCTCTACTATAATAATTCCTTGATGTAACCACTATAGGGGGGAGGAAAAGAATCGAGACAGATTACATTTACACACATAACTATTCAGGCAGGCATCGGGTCAACGCGATTTTGCTCTAGTGTCATTATTTTTTTTTTATTTTTTGGTGGGATGCATGGTTTGGTTCTCCGCGCCCGACAACAGTGAGTTTCTAGGGGACCCTTTACCCCGAAAAGCACGACAACCCAAGGTCCATTTAGCTACTGAGGTGTCTGTGGAAGCATCGTTGCCTTGGGAAGACGTGTCCTCGTGGGAGTGCGGTAGTCAAACCTCTCGCAATAGTTCACGTTCATCAACTTCCGACAACGCCGCCAATGGGCACGTGGCGAATATCAATAAGTTTCATGACCGGATGGAGCTCATCCGGCGGCTCAACAAGCGCCGCCGCAACAATTCCACTTGTAGGGAATCAGGTCGTACAGAACAATGGACGTGCCAACCGCTTTATGTGGGAGTTAGCACCTTTCCCGAAATGAAGGAAATGTCACCTAAATCGGTGGGTGGAGAAAACGTGCCGTTTTGGAATAGTGCTGTTGTGCATGATTCACCACTTATGACCGACAGGTCTGGGTCAGAAGTCGACAAGAAACCGCTGAAGACAAGAAAGTGCGCATGGAATTTGACGTACGTGAGGAAAAATGATTGGCCTGAGGCACATCAAATGCACGAGGGGGATGCAATTATATAATAGTGGTGAGCTGGTTTGGTTCCTAGTGCAGCACGGTATCGCGGAATTAAACCATCGCATGTGTGTCGAACTCTTCTTTTTTGTTGTTAGTTTTAAATATTTGTTTTATGGGGTACTGGTTTGCTTGCGTCTTTGCTTTTCTTTTGTTTTGACAGAGTCTTGTGTAGACGTAGTGTGATCGTGTGGTTGTTTCCTTGTGGTAGTTGTGGTCCTGCTGACGTGAATTTCTCTTTCCCCCTATTTCTTGTTGTTTTTTCTCACAATTCAATGCCTTGCACCCTGTGGTGCCCTCAGCAAAAAAGAGGGGAGGACAAAAGCATATATATATATATATATATATATATATTTATTTATTTATACACACATACGCATAGATTGTATTCCATAGACGAATCGATCACGCATTTCGTGGCTTCCGTTTAACCAGAAGAGTAGGCTGTGCTGACACCTTGTGCAGCGGAGCAGGGAGCCTTCTCGTTTGCTTGCTCGGGGCGGGGTGTCATGCCGAAGTCTTCCTCAGCCTATCGACATGATCTTCCCGAGGATCTGCTTGAACTCATCGATCACACAACAAAAGGTGTACAACGTCTGTACGAATCTACCAAGCGCGCGAGCCGTGCTGTTTCGCGCAACCAAAGGCAGGCGCCAACAACACTGCCCTCATATTCAAGTTGCAGCGAATGCACAAGCGAAGCAGAGCACGCAGCAACCCAGTTGAGGAACGGCAGAGGAACATCAGTGCCGCGTCAGAAATCTTCTTCCTCGAGGGCTAAGGAGAGAAAGGCATCTGCACCTGCGGTTAAGTCAATACGTGATGAGGGAACGGAATTGACGTATGATGACGGCCTGCCGCTGCATCCTCATCCTCTTTCTTGTGTGGGACATGAGAAAAATGGCAAGGGCAGGCGACGCAGCACCGATAGCGGGGACAGGGTGACAGCGCGACAGCAACAGTGGGGTTATTCGCAGCCACTTCCGACAAGTGGAGCTGATATGGGTGGTCCCTCCCACATGAGAATGGGTAGCACAACTTTTTCATCAGACAATCCCACACACCACCCCGTGTTCAATCGTTCCGCTTCCAGACAGCAAATGTCCACTTCAAGTGCCTTTAGCAGCTCTGCTGCTTTTGAGCAGGACCACAGCTCTTCTTTGGCTAGGAAAAGTTGGAAAGACACATTCAGGTCCCTTTTGACGGGTGACGCAGCACCTCCATCATTTTCGAATGAAGCGGCGATTGAAACTATATCTTCTCGTAGTCCGACGCCCTTTACGCAGGGGGCGAACGCAGTGCCCGATAAGGCGCCAAGTCACTGCGGATCTCGCGTTGCCTTGGAGGATGCAGATAGACACTCGCGAAAGCCTCGTTCACCATTGCAAGAGCCAGAAGAGGAAGACATAGAGCATTTGCGGCATCGTCTGAGGGAACAAGAGGTGTCGCACAAGGAAGAGCTAGCGCAACTTCGCACTAAACATTGTATGGAGGTTACACGGCTCCGTCGTGCGGCACTGGAGGCACGTCAAAAGATTTTAGATGAGGTCACTGCGCAGTTGCAGTCATCTGCTGATGTGAAGGTGAAGTTGCTTCGTGCAGAAATTGAAAGCGAGCGCCAACGAGCAGACGGCGTGCAGAAAATGTTGGAGGAGGATAAAGCTGTCATTGAACGACTGCGAGGGGAACTTGATGTAGCCAATAACAATGTGAAAACACTTCGAAAGGATCTAAGCACCAAAACGAAGACTATAGCAAAGTTAAATGACAATCTGGAAGGAACACAGCGAGAGCTCGCCGAGTGCAGGGAGGAAGTTGGTAAACATTCAAGGAACCTTGCAGAGAGTACGCGACGGGAGAAAGTTGCCATTTCACGCGAAAAAGAACAAAGAAATGCGGTGAGGCAGCTGGAAGAGCAACTGAATGAGCGGGAGCGTCGGTCGCGTGAGGAGCTTGCGCGGCTGCAGGAGGAGCTTCGCACAATGTCAGACGGCTACGAGAAGTTGATTAAAGAAGCGTCAGAAAAGCTTTCGGTCCTGGAAAAGGTGGAGCGGAAGTATCATGCCTTGAAGGAGCAGCACCGCGATGAGAAGAAGCAGAGTGAAGTTGTAACTTCGGAAACTGCTGTGCTGAAAGGAGAGAAGGAAGAGCTGGAGAGGAAAGTGGAGGAGCTGCAGGATGAATTGGAGGCGTTTCGCCTTCAAGTGGCGAGGAAGGAGCACGAACTGCGGGAAGAGCGCGTCGGACACAGTCAAATGGTCGATGAAATTGTTCAGAAGATGGAACAACAGCAGGAGAAATCCGCTCGAGAGCAAGAGGACCTGCAAAAAGCTCTTCGCAACTCTGAAGAGCGCCTCGCCCGGTCCCAGCGAGCGACTGAAGGGTTGGAGCGGCAACTACAGGAGGAGCAGGCACACAGCAAGGAATTATTGCTGAAACTCGAGGAGGGAACGCTGCGGCACAAGGAGGAACTCGCCGCCACTCGCCGGTCGGCGGCCACGTATCATCAGCAATCGGAGGGGGTTATATCAAGCCTGAAACGACAGCTTCGTGAGAAAGATACCAAACTAGAGGCTCTCGCTAACGCCGCATCGGAACCACTTCACCGACTACGCAGTCAACTGGAGGATGAGCGCAGCAAACGCGCCCGCCTCGAGGAACAGTTTAACCAATATAAGCAGAAAGCAAAACTTGCACAGGAAGCGGCACTAAGGGAGATACGACGTGAGCAACAGCGAGTGTCGTCAGTAGGGCGGACGCAGCCAAAGAGTGGGCTGATGCCGCGCCCCCGTCTCTCGGGACACGAGGAGGGGGATCTAATGTTTCCTACTCCTCCCTCCGCTTCGTCTGCCTCTCCTGCCGGCACGATTGCTGTTGCCGATGTTTCGCCGATGCCCACCCCCACGTATCCTCCTCCACTGCGTGACACCGATGTGGCTGGGGGCTCAAGTCGAACACCTGTTAAAGTCGCGAACTCCGTTTCACACGCACCGCAGATGCACGATCGTCATAATGAAGGCAATACGGTTACACCACCGCAGTACGTTGGTCACCGTTCCGGTTGGGATTCCGTTGGTTCGATCTCAAATATATCTTGCAGTTCACCTCTCTGTAGTAGTCGTTTTGGTGATTTGAGGAGCGTGGATGAGTCAGTGGTAAGTGCGGGTGATGGGCGGCCCGCTGCACATGCCCTGGCGAACGGCAACGGCATGTCACCCGCAGGCCAAACCATCGACGAACGTATGGTTCAACACGAACTAGTACTGCAGGAATTTCACAAATCAGCTGCTGAAGTTTTCAGGAAAATAACGGGTAACCGTGACGAGTTCCTTGCGAGGTGCACTTCTGCAGTGCGTTCGGCATCACATCGTACTGCTGACAAGGAGCATATTTCTGTTCATGGTAACGGGGTGTTGGACTAACAGTATATTTTTTGACCTGTTTCCTTTCCCTTTACCCATGGGATGACTGGCAATATATCGCCTACTGTTGCGTGTCAGCCCTCCAGGAATTGTTTCGTTAGTTGAATAAGGTCTTCGATTCAATGTGTAGCCGTTCCCGCATGTGTCGGCACATGATTGCTCCGGAGTGTGCTGTGGTGAAGGCGGGTCTTCGGCACCTTTTTTTGCTGCTGTTTTTCGGGTCCCCGAATCTGTGGACTATTCTCGTCCGCTATTGCACGTGGGTTCCATGGATTAGTACCAAGTGTTGGTTGGGGTATTGCAATTGTGAGGACTTTTCAAGGGAATATGTGTTTGAGGATTACTGCTGTTGGTGTGTGTGTATGTGTATGTTAGTGTGGCGATGCTCTGTTCTTAAAGTCGTCTCTTGACGGGGCGTTAGTGATACAGGATGGGCGGTGCTCACAGACATCTTAAAGAGGCTTTTGCATAGCGAAAATGTGCTTAGTGATGCATACACGCACACTTTTGTGACTGCTGATCTGCCGATGCGCGCAGTTCCGTAACTTGTACCATTGTCGAGGGGTGAAATTCCCAGGATATCCGAAAAAAGCCGGCTACAATTTTTTCTGCTCCTTCCCCTCCAATTCCTCCTATAGCACCCATATATATATATATATATTCCTATTCAGTTAACCATTAACGTTCTTGTTGGCGACTGTGCCAGCACAATCATCAGTCAAAAGTGGGTTGAGTGTCTATCACTGAGATTATTTTTCCTTTTCCCTTTTTTCAAGTTTCCGGTAGTTTGTGTGCCTACCCGAACGTGGCTCTAGGACGAAAGTAAATACTTCTGGGCAGTCCACTTTTTATGTCTCGGGGTGGAATATTTGGTGACCCTCGCAAAAAGGGTCGTACCGCGACGGACAAATATTCCAAGAAAGAGCCTCCACAGAGCAAAAACCGCAAAGAGACGAGTTCTGCAGCCAAGGTGTCAAAGAAAGCAGGAGCGCTGTATGGCCCTGTTGTTGTACACAGTTCTGGGTGTGCCAGTCGTGATTCTGCCAATGATCGTAGGGGCATTCCATTTAAAAACAAGCACGAAGAACGCGAGTACAAGAAGGCGAAACACATTCCAAAGTATGCACCAAATCCAACGGGAGGGAAAGGAGAAAACGGGGAACCAACTCCGCGCCCAAGCGGTGCCAGTAGTGCCTCGCAGCGTCGTGCTATTCGCCGCGTGAGGGATGATGATAGCGTTTTGGAACACTTCCGCACAAAACTTTCAGCGAGTACCTTTCGTCTGTTAAATGAGCAAATATATAACTCGCCTATTTCTTGTGTTGCAGAGCTGTTGCGTGATCCATCCACGTATGCTGATTACCATAATGGCTATCGCCAACAGATTCAACAGTGGCCCATCAAACCATACGATGTTATCTTGCAAGCCCTGCTTGAGGATCGTCGGGGGCGTTTTGTAGCTAATAAAGCCAAGAGCATGCCTGGGTACATTCCTTCCAGTTGGGTTATTGCAGACATGGGCTGTGGGGATGCGCAGGTAGCACAAGCACTTTGTCCAAAAGGTTACACAGTTCACTCATTTGATTTACATGCAATGAACGAACATGTAACTGTTGCTAACATCGCTCACGTCCCTCTAGAGAAAAAGTCCGTCGACATCTGCATTTTTTCTCTTAGCCTCATGTCGACTGACTACATTAAATGCCTGTACGAGGCATTTCGCATCCTCAAACCGAAGCGACTGCTGAAGATCGTCGAAGTTCGCTCGCGTGTTCCGCACCCTCGGCGTTTTGCAGAGCTTGTTGAAGGTATTGGTTTCACTTTGGATTATCACGATACTGTTGGGGATTATTTTGTAGCGTACGACTTCATTAAGTTAGATGGACAGGAGTCGGCTAATCAACACCCAAAGTATGACCCGCAAGAGGTGCTTGTCCCGTCACTGTACAAAAAGCGGTGATAGGCACCGGTTCGTTCGTGACAACTGCGGTTTTTGCCGTGCGGAAACAAATTAAGCGGAAGATAAATAAGTATAGTACAGTGCGGGGGCAGCCAAAGAAAGCGTTTAAAAATCACTACACTGGTGATTCGGAAGGGTTGGAGACGTATATATATATATATGTGTGTGTGTGTCTGTATAAGTACCTCTTTTCCTCACCCTGCTTCTCTGAGTCCTACTTGCCCCCTATTTTTAAGTGTAAAAATGTTGTGCTCTCACGCGTGTAAGATTCAACAAAGAAGGAAGTCTGTTTGTGACTCTAGTCCAGTTTTTTCTCTAACCTGCTTTGTGCGGTCTTTTTCATTCCTTTCTGTAGGTATAACTCACCTGACGAAAAAAAGGAGAAGGTGGGGAGGTGGGTACTACCAATGGGTCGCTATACGCGCCGGTTCACGTTTCGCGTGGGTGTTGGAGCAGCCGCCTTCGCTTGTGCCTGGGCGGTATGTCACCGCTGGAATCTGCGACGCAGCGGTGTCATTTCCTTTCCTGAAGAAGTTGTTCACTTTCAGCCTCTTCCCCGGGACTTGAAGCTGCGGCAAATGAAGGAAAGCAGCAGTTTTGAAAATCCTTTTGATGCTCTTATTATTGGTGGAGGCGTTACGGGGTTATATACTGCAGTAGATGCAGCGAAACGTGGCTTGCGCGTTGCTGTTGTCGGTGCGGGTGATTTTGCCTCCGGTTACTCTGGGACATCTCCTCCGCTCCTTCCTGGTGCGTTTCCATACGTCCAGCGAGCACTGCGACAACGAGACGCGAAGTGGCTACGCCGTGCTGCTGAAGCCTGGGAAGCCCGTACAATTTGGTCGAATGTAGCACCAAGTATCGTTAACAATAATGTACGCACACTGGTTCCCTCTGCGCACGCGATGGAGTTTATGGAACTAGCCGCAACGGCAGTGGTTGCCACACTCCTGAGCCCGTTCTTTGGCCCGTGGAGGTCGTGCTCATTTGTGAGGGGAAAACATCTCCTTGAAGAGTTTCCCGGCGCTGAAGATAAGGCAGTGGGGGCCATCATCGTGCGCGACGCGACAGTTGACGGCGCGGCGGCCGCTATAGCACTGGCACGAACGGCTGACGCCTTGGGAGCTGTAACGCTGAATTACGCCCAGGTTGAGAGGATTACCGGGATTGACAATGAGTCAACTTCGTCTGGTAGGGCAAACTTTGTTGTCACCATCAGTGATGTGAATGCATGTTGTGGATTGGGAGATGTCGCTACCTCTAAAGTGGAGATGTACACTCGTTCTATCGTTAATTGTGCTGGAGCTTTGGTGGACGAAGTGAAACAACTCTTCCCCGGCAATTCATCAGATGACGTGCCGACAGCAGTAGAGCGGCATCAGCTCAGCTCGTATCTAGTGATGCCAGCTACCGCATTGTTTACTGGTGAGCGTATTACGGGTTGGGCTGGTTCTGCTAGGGCGTTAATGGCTTCGTCAACGTCATACGCTTTCTCCTCGGTTATGATTGTTCCATGGTTCGATGAATGTGTGTTATTGGGGCCAAGTGTAACCCCCTTTTCTCACTCTCCCACCAGGGCTGCCGCTGCTGCCACAATTTCAGGAGCGGTACCAATGCACTCTCTTCAAGCATCAGGCGGACACGCCAGTGGCGCGGACGACAGTACATGTGAACGAATTTGTGCCGCATTGAAGGCCTCTGGTGTTGAAGTCGACAAGGGACGCATATTGTCATGCATTTCCACGGTTGTGCCTGTTCTTCGTGATCCCTCGTCCGTTCCTTGGCTGTCAAACGTTCTTTCAGAGGGTTACCACATTGCCGCAGGAGGAGAGAATCGGCACCGTGTGCACATATATGGTGGATCTCTGGGGTTAGCACGGCTCATTGCGGAGAAGGCTGTGGACAAGCTACTTAACAACGGTATAACCTTCAATGTGGAAGAGGTGAAGCGGCTTCGACCGTGTGAGACAAAATGGTTGCCACTTGTTTTTGGAAGTGCCGGTGCAGGAATGGACTATTATGATTCTTTGTCACCACTGGAGCGCGTGCGTACTTTGGTGCGTGAGCAGTACGCAGTGCGACTAGTGGACGTGGTCTCACGTCGGACTCGTATCGCATACAGTAGCCCAGCTGAGGCGCTTGCTGCGCTTCCAGCGCTTGCAGAACTTATGCGTGTTGAACTTGGATGGAGTTCGCGGAGGGCGAAATGGGAGTTGGAGGAAGCACGGTCGTTTATCCTCGCCGCCACGGCTCTCACATGAAGGTATGTTGTTGTTGAAGAGGCCGGTAGTGAATGTGTCGACCCTTTCAAAGTCCTTACACTCTTCTGCACCTTTACGCAAGTTGTACATTTATGGACACGTCACAGGAAGTGTGTTTTCCAGTGTTGCGTATCGGTGGGTCGTCCGTCACAATGTTTGTTCTTTCTTTCTTCTGTGCCTTCCCCCTCTCCCCATCCCCCGCACCAGAGCCGCAAGTGCATAAAGCACGCTCACACACAGCGGATGCTGCCAGTTTAATTTTTTTTCCCCCGTTCCCTCCCTCTCCCCTCTGTTATTTGTAGGCGGCCGTTGTTTATCGCCTTCGTATAACCACCGCTTAGTACGCGCCTTGGAGCATGGCGACTATTTACCACGAGGGCTTCAAAGTGCGGTATGTGACTCGCGGCATCGGTTCATGGGTGCTTTATTTCTTAAGCCTTGCCGCTCTGTTTATTCTACCTTTTGTTATCGCTACTTCTATGGGGGGCATTTGGCTAACCAACAGCCACTTTACGCAGCATCCCAGGTTGAAGTTCAGCGGCAGGTGTCTCCTTCGTTATACGACTGTGCGCGGGAAGGAGAAGTTGTGGACGTGTTCTGACGCCTTCAACGAAAAGTTGTTATATGGCCATGCGGAGTTGGACACGTTGCCATTCTTCACCATCTACGAGGAGGATCGGGACAGTGATGGCAGTGTAGATTGTGTAACCATAGTTCTTGGCCTTCCTGTGAATAGTCTAGGAAGCAGAGTGGAAAATAGCTTTCCACCACCCGATGAGATGGACGCGATCGAACGCGTGGAGTTTATTCCTGAATTCATCTACGAAATCATACATCCATCTATTCATTTGAATATGACAGCTGCCCCCCTTATTGTTTTCCAACGTCCCGGGGGAGGGCACGCATCGGCATCCGGGACGGGAGGAGCGCATACGGGTGGTCCTGTGTGTGCGTCCACATCGGGGGATATTTTATTTCACACAACAGAACCTCTGTATTCGTGGTCCAACGTGCATTATGCTCACACATACGCGGACAGTCCCCTCGACGCCGTGGAGAGCATAGATGATGTACTTAATGTACCCCGTTTCGCTCAGAAATACGCATCCCGGAATCAATCCCTTTTGTTCAGACGTTACGCAGAATCCGCCGGTGGTGCCTCACTACTGCCTGACATAACATACGATCGAGTATTAGGCGAAGATATGGATACTGTGGGCGATTTCACATGGAAGCTCACGCTACGTGTTCAGGATGCCAACGTGCCGTACGTGTCATCTATACCGGAATTAATAAAGTGGGCGTGGATTCAATATTTTACCATTGCTTACGTTATACAATGGGTGCTATGGAAATTACGTGGCATGCTGTTGAAATCAGGAATGATTGGTTCAACTGCAATATTTCACCGTGGTTATGCACCGCGCTAGGGTTCTTAGTGTTGTTGTCTGTGAATTGTGGGTCGGCGGCCGCGTACCGAACGGCGAGTCCGTATAGCGTGTAGAACTCCACACATTTTTTTCATACATATCATGACTTCCTGTCACAGACGTACATAATAACGGGAAACTGCGTATCGCTCGTAAGGAGGCTAACATCCCTCCTTCATATGTAATACGTACCGGTAAATGCACTCTTTATGTGCCAAGTTATCTTCGTGCGGTCGAAGCTCAAACTGTTTCTTTGTGGCTGTTACTATTAGTTTGTTTTTGTGCTTCTCATGTCGTGGGATCCGTGACCGCTTTTTCTTTCTTTTTTTAGCTACTTGCATGTTGTCCTTCAACCTCTATCCTCTTTTTTTCCTCATGCACCTCTTGCTCTTTTTGCTTTGGACCACGCTTTACTTCCTAAGGTGCGGCTTTTTTTTTTTGTGCGTTGTCGCACCCGTGCCGTTTCTGAAGGAGTCGCACAACGTCAATCACTTGGGTAGTGTGTTGCCCCGTGGTCCCAATTCAACTGGTAGAAGTGCGGAACTCACAGATTATTTTTGTTGTTAGATGGCAATTGTTGTCGTGCAGGTGGGCCAATGCGGTAATCAACTGGGTGAGGAACTATGGCGACAGCTTTCGATTGCCACTGATAAAGGTGCCGTGCGTTCACCTTTCTTTACCAGTAATCGGAAGGCTCGTTGCGTTATGGTTGACTCTGAACCTAAGGTGGTGCAGACCGTCTACAACCGTTATGCCGATATTATGCGGGCTGAAAACGTTGTCTGCGGTCACTCTGGTCGCGGGAATCACTGGGCGTTAGGTTATTACGGTCTCAATAATCCAAAAAGTAGTCGGTGTGCTGAGAAAGCCGCCGCATCCCGTCCATTTCAGGTCACGAAGGATCAGCGGCGGGGTGACAACTTTGTTGTACGCGACGCTCTTCGCGCCATCTATGCCGAAACACGTCGCACAGATGACACGGAGGAGTTTGAGGCAATTTTGGTATTACACAGTTTAGCTGGTGGTACAGGCAGCGGTATGGCTTCGCTACTGTTAGAGAAGATACGGTACTACTTCATTGAACCGACTGAAGACGAACTTGCAAATGCGGACGAGAAAGCGGAGGCGGACATGATGTGGAACGACGGACTGGATGGTATGCTGATGCACAAACGGCGAGCCCTATTTCTTATCAGCATTGCAGTCGCACCACAATCCATTGGGGAAATATCCACCCAAAGTTTGAATGCAGCACTTACTCTGCATGCCTTGCGGATCGTAGATGCTGTGCTGCTGTTACGCAACGACGACTGCCTGAGGGCGCGGGATGATCGAGCTGCTGGTCCGCGTGGGGCCGGAGGGAAGGAGACCATTTCCTCTTCTTCTTCCCTTTCCCTCCTTAAACCTTGTGCAACCTTCACCGAGGTGAACGAAGTTTTCGTGACGTTGTTGATGCCCGTGCTCTTGTACGGTGTGGGGGAGAGTCCTATTTGTAATCTTGTGCTATCGTGCTCCCCGAGTCATAGAAAAATGAACAACATCTTGACGATTGTGCCTACACCGCAGCGTCACTACCTGCGGTTCAAGGAGTCCTCCATTCTCTCACGTTTCTACTGCATCACTGGTGCGAAGTCACACTTGCCATCCGTGTGTCCAACAGTTCCTGTGGAGTTGTTGCACACCTCGAGGTCTCTTCAGTCGACGGATCCTGTGCATTCTAGGGAGGAGGTAAAGATACCGAAACCGCTGTATCTGAGCTTTGTTCAACCTGGGTCAAAGAAGCGTTCTCCGGCGGCTACACTTCTGACTGAAATTGAGGGTGTCCTCGTTATGAACCAGGCGCGTGAACTAAATGCACAGTTGCTGTTCCCTCTCTTGCGAACAGCAGCAGTGAAGGTAAAGGCAGGTGCTTTCATGTCCACATTTCTGGATTCCGGAGTGGCGGCAGAGCGCATTCAGTTGGCGATCAAGAGTGTTGCTCTTAAGCTTGCTGATGCGGAGGAGGATTGATTTTCGGTGTTTCCCCTTCTTCCCAACCAGTTTCCAATGAGACGGTTGTCTCCACGGAGGGCGTGATACATTGCTTTCCTTTTGGTTGCAGTGCGGAAGGGGGAGTATATATATTTTTTATGTTCGTCGGATTCCCAGCTCCAATTTGTCTTGTTTGTGAATTCTTTGTCAAGTGGCGCAGCGGCGAGTGGATGGACAATGAATCTGTCATTGCCATGATCAGAGTATTTATTCCATTGTCACGCGTAACGTCAGCGTGCGTCTACATTCGCCACCGCATACTCGTCACATTCCATATCTGTCTGTTTGTTTATTTTTTAATTTTGGTATCCCTTATGTGTTTTCCCCTTTACTCTCGACTTACCTGTGTTAGCATGCGACATGAGGCCACTGGGGTGTAGTTTTGGTCGCAGGTACCGCGTGACGAGCGCGGCATTTGGCGTTTCCCAGTTTCCTTCTAGCAGTAGCACCTTCTCAGCATCGTGCCGGTGGGTGGTGATACCACCAGTGGAACCCATAACTAGAGCATCCGCGTCCTCTTCCTCTTCCTCCTCGCGCAAAGGTGAGTGCCGCACATCGTACCGTTTCGCAGTTAAGGATGAAGAGCGAGGGCTATACGATCATGGCGTTACACCCGATGCTCGAACTCTTGCTGCGGAGGCTGAAGCGCAATATCGTGCCAGCTCCGAGTTCCTTCACGCACCTGCCGGTGGTTTACCCGCCCCGGAACTACACATGGAGGTGGACGGCACATCGGTTTCCTGCATTGCAGCACCATTTGGAGAAGAGTACGTTCCATCAAGTAAGGAACGCTTTGCACACCGTGGACACGTGGGGGACCTGAGCAGGCAACGTACTTCGGACCGAAAGTACCTTTTGGATGCCCGGTCGCACCTGAATATCCGTAAGGAGCGGCAACTAAGTGAATTACTGTCCGCCCCCATGCCACTTTTGCAGAAATCAAATGAAATCCAGCAGATGCTTCTGTCGGATTTCTACCCTCAAAATCTTGTTGTGTCATCTCGCAACGTAGAGGCCGTCATTGCCCTATGGGCGCAGTGTAGCCTTGAACAGTGCATCGCTGGGCTCAACAGTCAACGACCAGAGAATCTTTTAGCCCCGTCAGCTGACACAACTTGTCATGAAGTGGACGCAGTGGATAGTGTGCCGTTTCTCAACCATATGAAGCGATTGTATTTTCATTCCAGACAAACCCACGTGGCACCAACTCCCCTTGTTCTGGAGTATGTGATGACAGCATTAGGCAACGTGACCACTGCAGACAGTCGCGTTTTTCACCTAGCCAACCGGCTCCTGTTGGATGCGGACAAGTACGTTATATTACCGACGCGTACCACCTACGCCGCGTTCTTCACTATATGCTCGCTCCATAACGCAATGCCGTTTGCGCTTTCCCGCTTCAAAGATGCGGTTGTTAATCTCCACGTAGCTGTTGACTCTACTATGGCGTCGGCAATACTTGAGGGGTTGGTACAAAATGGCTTGGTGGAGGAAGCAGTGCTCTTATTAGCTCGGCTTCAACACGTTCCGATGGACGTACAACTGTTAAACACGGCACTCGAAGTGCTTTTGCTGTCAAAACAGCCACAATCCTGCTTTTCTGCGTTTGAAGCTGTTAGACACTCTGGGGTAGAGCCCACAGCAGACACTTATACTCTGCTTTTGCTAGCGTGCGAGCGCTCCGGCCTCTGGGGGAATACAACCGCAATTCTTGCTGACATGCAAATGCGTCGCGTAAAGGGGGATGGGAGGACACTGAACCTGCTACTCAAGGGCCTTCTCACCGAACGCCTCCATGGTTATTCGAGGCAGTTATATGAGACGATGGTAAACAAAAATGTGGAGGTATGGCCAGCGTTGGAGTCTCACATGAAGTCACGAACAGCTGGGGGCGAACAATTAAAACGTGGTTCAACTATTAAAACCTCGAAGTCAAGTCAGCCGTCGTAGCGTCATGGTTACGTTGTGGAATTGTCTACGTTGGTTAGTGTACGTGTGTCTGTGTTTGTGTTAGTGACATGCAAAGGGATGTAGTTCCCTCATCCAACCGTCATGCTGGTGAAACTGAGCGGTTGTTTGGGTTTGTTAAATGAGACAGTTAATCTCCTTAAAGTACTGTTGCGTTGCTGATTCCATCTATCGTGTGTGTGTTGTTTCCTTGTGTTTTAGTCCATCTCCTAATTTTCATTGTTCTCCCCTGTTCCCCCCGTTTTTTCTCCTTCTTGCTACCAAATACCGTGTGCGCGTTTGCTCCCAACATGGCTTTCATTTTTGGGTTGTCTTCAACCGAAGGAGGACTAGTATATTCGACCCTCAAGCGCGCAGCATGCTTTCGTATACAGTGAAGGAGGAAGTAAAGGATGAAAAGCTCCCCGGAGCTAACAACTTCGCTGACGTCGGAGGATCATTGGAGGATGAGGAACCCATGACGCTGTACACGTGCGCGAATTGCACGCGCGTTGTAGCATTATGCCCGTCCTCCCAACTCATGTGTACGCATTGCGTTCATCGTACGGGTTCCTCTACAGTGTTCTACAAGGTTCGCCAGCAACCCACAACATATGACACTGTTTGATAACACAAAGCCATTTAGGAGATGGTGCCCTTCCGGTTGATGCCTACATTGCCTCGGTTGTGGCGGCTCCCTGTTGTGCGAGTACGGAAGAGGTGACTGAATTGATTCTCTTTCGCGCACTCCTCCGCGACGAACGCCGTCAGTTGCACACATACACACACACATACACAATTCTCTATGCCAAATTTCTGTCTGTGTGTACTGATTCTTTTGTTGAATATGTCAGTAAATTTTTACTATTTTGTTTCTTTCTCAGCCACGTTTATGTCCGTGCCCCTTTATTTTATTTATTTTGTACTCCATGCATTCCAGCGTTTGCCCTCACAATAGTTTCACCGTTGCAACTATGATGAACAGGCCGCCGCCCCAGCAGGCGATGCGGTCAGCAGCAACCAAAGATGTTGTGCCCCAACCCCAGTGCGTCTGCGCAAGTTGCTTCTCACCGCTTCCGTTACCTCGTCCCGACGCAACAGGAACACCGTTTCAATGCCCCCAATGTCGAATGGCTGGTATAGATATGAAAGTGCTTTACACCCGTCGTGCGTTCCCAACAGAGCATAGTACAAACTGAAGGGCGGGTGTTAAGCCCCATTCTGGGATGTTATTTTTTCTTGTACCACATTTACGGTAAGGGTGCAAGAGTGGGAGCTGACAGAGGGCAGTGGATTACGGTTCGAGGGAGGGGAAAGTATATGAAAGTTGGGTGTGCTCTCGCTTTTGTAGGCATGTATGTTTTACTCATACTGGAAACGTATCCGTCCCCGAGCTATTCTTTTTTGGCTTCCGCATCTTTAGCAACCCGTGTGCTCAAGGAGGGCGATGAGAGGTGCTCATATCTTCAACAGTTTTACCTTGTGTCCGTGGTGGCTTGTCGTGCCAAATTCATTTTCTTGAATTCCTTATCTGGAGCGCTCAGCAGCCCGTCTGTATGTGATCTGGACACACTCCTGTTTATTCTTGTGTTATCGTGTGAAGTCAGAGATAGATTGCAAAGCACTACAGCCTGTTAAGCGACAAAACGGGGTGTGTTACCGGTTTCTTCTTCTTACTACTAAAATATATTTTTCCTTTTTAAAAATTTCAAGTATTAACCGAAAGTCAGTTGGGTGTGGACCGTTAGGGTGTGCCTCTGTAAATTTGTTTATAGTTCAGCGGAGGAGGTCTCTCCACGCACAAACCAGTGCGTGTTTAGGAGGTGGTGGTGGGAGGTTGAGGGATTTTTGTGTGTTGCCACTACGCAAACACAAGCGGCCAAATAAGGCGTAAATTCGGTTGCCGTCCTCGTTAGCGTACGTCTTGTGTTGACATTGAGGTCGCAGCACCATGTTCGTGCGGTCTTTCTGTTTCCTGCGTAAATATGGCAGCAAGTCAAAGACACCGGACCTCAAGACAAGTTTCACCAAAACCACTAACTTCCGAAAGGCGGAGAAAATTAGTATCACCACAACAGATGGGGAAATAGTAAAGGGCCGCGGTAAGATACGGCGGCGCACCCACAGCGCACTAAAAGAAGCCATTGGGGCCATGGAGCACCCCGCGATTTGGCTCTGGTACCCGTGGCGTATGAATCCTGAACCCCCGACACCGCACATGCCCCAACGCCGTGCCCTGAAAAACGTTCATGGCGCGGTATTTAACGATCTAACACCCGTACAGAAGAAACGGCAGGAGCAGATGTTGTATGGCGTTAACATACCGGAGACGCGACAAATGAAGTTTGAGGAGCAACATCCGCTGCTTGCTGGAGCGCTGCGGAAGCTTGAGGGTCAGCCGAAGGGTTTCCCGTTTTGGTACAGAAAGTATCCGACACGTCGTCACGCCTACGAGTACCGTTTTAGCATTCCTGTGGAGATGTTAGACGGGTACAACGATGACGTAAAAAAGGCTCTCTCAAAAGGTATGATGTCGATTCAGGAAAAACAGTTCGCTCAAGAAGCCATGTACATGGAGCGTTACGCCGAACACGACTTCGATACCACAAGCCCGGCGGTGCTAGCGGTTAAACGCGCGCTTAAGTGCCGTGTGCTACGAAACCACCTTCTGACCAATCCGCACAATAACATTATCAAGACAGTGTTGGCGAACACGGAGCGGAAACTTAACCACGCCCTGCGCAGACTGCGTAAGGTAGATTTTAAGAAGTACTGGGAAATCATTCGTGACCACGATGTGCAGGATATACTTCAGCCTCCCAACCTCGTCACATACCGTCAGGGATCGTACTGGAAATATGACTGGAATGCAGGCTTGGCAATATCAACAAATCTTGCGGATGTGATGGATCCTCGTGGTTTAAATGGTTGCGTTGAAACGGGCCGATCCCGCTCGGAGGTCGCGCGTGATCTCGGCCTCTCGTATACTCGGCCTCTGCATGAGAATGAGAAGAAACAGTTGTCTCACCAAGCCGTCTACTATGAGCGGCTGGCTAAATTTAAAATGGAGCAACCCGAAGCGGCACGGGCGATGGAGCGTGAGCGGTTCGTGCGGAAATTCTCCGGCATGTTTGTGAAGATGGACATTCGTTCGGGAGCACCAGACTTCCCAAGCACATATCGTAGGTTACTTGGAACAAAGGTGGTGCGATGGGCGTCTAAGCGACACGGCCCCAATTAGTCGCACACACACGCATACGTTTCGGCTTAAGTGTTGGATAAGGCATTTTAACTCAATCATGTTTGTTCGCCTTCTATTGGTGGTGCGTGGACATGCGTTTGTCATAGACCAACACAGTGGTTTTGGCTGAGGCATATTGTTTTCTCCGTCTTGAACCTTTGTCTGCTTGGGCTTGAGTTCTAATCACTTCGCTTTTTTTTTTTACATTTATAATTTTCTAGCGTTTCTCTTTTAAAATATGAGACTTCTTTGTTACCACTCTTTGTGCAGCATCGATGGTTCCTAAACAAACAACAACGTTACGGGTACGACATAGCAGTTTTTTTTCTTTATTGATGATCATCTTATCGCTAATGGTGGTGAAAACAAAAAGGAATGCGAAGGTTTAGATTAGCTCTACCGTGTTTGATGCATATGCGGCAGTAAATGGCGTGGTCGTGGAAGTGGATATATATTTGAGGCTGCGATTTCGTTTTGCAACGATGGCAACATTAATTGGGTATATTTGATGAGGTGAGCCAAACTGCCCGCGCAACCGTCATTTTGCCGTAATGCTGTGAAAGTTGTGCGTTTTCATTGGTTGTTTTACCCATTGTGTGTAATACGGAGGAAAGGGAAATTGAGTAGGTGGTTGTGCAGTGGTAATATTGAGTGTATGTTATTTGATGTTGACTGTGATCGTCGTGGGCATACGTCGGATGCTAAGTTGCGTTTATTCACCTGCTGAAATCCCATAATTCCAGCTGACAGGCTCTGTTGAAACATATTAATAATGCTTGCTTATCTTCCACTCTTATACTGTCTTTTTTTTTTTACATTTTGTGCTGTACTTCATTTGTTGGTGAAATTTACCGTCTATATTTTCAAAAAAAAGAAGGGGAGAAAAGGGGAGATCATTGGGTCGCTGGTTTATTACTGTCTGCGACCATTTCGCACATCCGTATCCACGGTATTGTCAACCCCTCCCGTTTCGGTGATTTTATTATAGTTACTCCATTTTTATCGTCACTGAAGCTCCTTCTGTTTTTAACATATATAAACGGGGCGAGTTCGTGTTCGTATTAAACGATGGGTTACACACGGGAGCGTACAAATCGCCATTTTTTTGTAGCGCGGGCCAACGCCTTCTTTTCACGGCTTCCCATCGCCCGCGTCCAACGTTCCCTTGCGATGGAGGCCGTACGTGAAGGGCGTATGCGACCGTGGAAATATACGAAGGAACAAATATTGGGTGCACCAGTGACATGCAATTTTGAGTATAACCCGCGTCCAGTGCGGCTTATCGGAACGGTGATGGACGCCCACACGGAGGAGACGAGTATTAAAGGCGGCTTGAAGGTGTACGCACGAAATGAGGAAACGAACATGATGTTGTGGATACCACCTGGGAATCCTAAGCTACGTCATGAGGTGACATCTACAAAAGGAAGCTTTCAGCATTACCTCGATGAACGTGATAAGTGGGATGAGGCGTGGATTACGGGGCGTGCAAGAATGAAGTAAATGTATGAGGTGGCGTCCATGTGTTGTTTTATCCTTCACACGTTACAGTTTTCGACATGCCGTTTGGGTGGCGTGGGCGGGAGGCCCCAGTTACTTTTTTTTTTTTTTTTTGCATGTTTGGTTCGTTGGTACTTTTTGTTGTTTGTTTGCCAGCTTATGGTGCAATTACATCAGTTGTGTCACTGAAAAAAAAAAAGGTGTGATACGGCTGCTGCTGCTGCTGCACTTTTGCCTTTTTGGTGGATGTTTGTTTCCCTCCTCCTTGCACATGGTTTGTGATACTTCACCCGAACGGTGCGTCTACGCGATTAACCCCGGTCCATTTAAAGCAGCGTGAGGAAGTGTATGCGAGACGTAAAAGCTTGAAGTATAACCGAAAAGTGTATTTAAAATAAACAAAAAAAAATATAATAAGACCGGTTATCGGTTATTCCCCTTTTGGTTTTTTTTTAGGGGGGGGGGAGGGGGTAGAGGGGGAGCAACTATTAAACTTTTTTGTTTACTTCCCCTTTTCTATTGCCTTGGAAGGACAGACTGTAGAGCGCGTTTGAGGGGGGTGGTCGAAACCGACTTGAGGTCGACGGGCTGGAGTCACTGTTATTAATTCCCCAGCGCTAAGTGTACAGGGGCATTCACACGCGCCTGTAGCAATACATATCCAGATAAACGGAAATAAATACAATAAATAAGTATACATAATACTGTATTGAGAAGTTAGTCACCATTTTGACAAGATGCCGGCCACTGAGATGCAACAGATGGAAATGGATATGGTGCAAGGCATGTATGATTCCTTCACTCTTTGCAGTGAAGACCCTCCAACATATTCGGTCGTTCTCTCAGCTACGGAAGATGAGCCGCCGGAGTTACGCGTCACTGTTGTATACGAGTCTGATGACTATCCCGAAACAATGGCACCGACTGTACGGCTGGAACATTTCGCCAAAAATCGTCGTATGCCCACTGCTCCACTTTTAAAGGAAATAATGGAACTCTGTGAAGAGCAGATAGGTATGCATAGTATTATCTCTGTACTTCAAAAAGCCCAAGAGTATTTGACAGAGTTTGCAGAGGGAGATGAAAAGGCAGAGTTGCAAAAAAGGGGCGAGGCGCTTGGAAACGCAGCCGGTACCGCGGTTGTTCAGGACCCGACCATTCGAATTGGTAACGCCGTTACACGCGAGCTCTTCGAGGAATGGAGTCAAAAACGCAGAGCCGAGAGATTGCGGGAGCGTGAAGCTAATGAAAAGAAAGTTAGTGGAAAGCTGACAGGTAGACAGTTGTGGGATGCGGCGCTTAGGAACACGGAGTGGGACCTGTTTTGTGGCTCGGATACCGAACAAGATGTTGATTTGGACGCTTTTGAACCGGTAGATGAAGACGACCTGGACGAGCAGGAGTTTGATTTGGATGAATGAGATTGCAGGAGGGAGGGCGAGTTTGTGGTGCAGGTAAATACTGGTGGGGAGATGAGAATAATGATCATATCCGCGTGGTTACATTTTTTAAAATTTAGAAACTTAATTCCCAAATGGGCTTCTGAAATGAACATGCCGTGAGCATGTTTTTTTTTTTTTTGCTCAGTCTAAGTGATCTCATTTAGTCCTTTTTAAAAAAAATTTTTACTTCTGTTTTTGTTTTGCGTGATAGCCGTATTTTCATCCTCGCTTTGCGGTGGAAGCCGTTTATGCGAGGCATTGCGTTGGCGCTGGCGCCACCATCTCTTTTATTTGTCCCGAAAATTCAGCGGCGGTGCTTCAACGTCATACAACGTGGTAACGATCGCGAGGTGGATTCGCTTTTTGCACTGCTGGGCTTTGCTGGTGACAATGAGGCGCATCGCATACGCCGGACCCGTGCGGAACTGCGGCAGGGGTTTATGCGTGAAGCAATGAAGCTGAAAGACCCTCAAAATGACAAGAGCGACGCAGCCAAACTGGAAAAACTTAGAGAGGCGTATCGGTTGCTTTCCAATGATCGCTTTCGTGTGCAATACGCTGCGCATCACTACGCCTCCCCAGATGCCTCACTTCATCTTCTTGTGGACGGCGGCCAGGTTGCCGCTAACTTTAACCCTGAACATCAGTCGTTTAACTTTGTTGATCACGCCATCTCAAGAGCCGCTATGAGCCCCTCTTCCCGGTCATCGTCGGATAAACAGCGATCCTTCAGTGACTTTACTGGTCAGTATAATTCAGTGATAGGTAACACCGGTTGCTCAACCGACGCTCGTCCATATAACGCTCCTGAAGCCCGAGCCGCCATAAATGGCGCGAGTATTAATTTTATGTTGCGCATCTCATTCGATGAAAGTGTTCTCGGCTGTACCAAGACGGCTGTCTATGAAAAAAATGTTTCATGCCAGCGGTGTAGTGGTAATGGGCGAATGGTGCTCAAACGCCCTCGCAAATGCCCACAGTGTCGTGGTCGCGGCTCCACGCACCTTCCAAGCGCCACGTATCATATTGAGCGCTCATGCACGTATTGTAATGGCGACGGAGTGACACCTCCTCCGAAGTGTAGCGGGTGCCGAGGAGCCGGTGTTGTGCCCGGGCACACGGTTCAGGTTCCAGTTGATATCCGCCCCGGAACCACAAATATGACAGCGTGTCGCCTTCGTGGTATGGGACATGATGGTGTGCGTGGCGGTGTGGCAGGTGATCTTATTGTGACTGTGTTAGTTCAGGAACACCGCGTCTTTCACCGTGATGGTCTTGACTTACACATGGTGCTGCCCATTACTTTATCTACGGCATTATTGGGTGGTATGGTGTCTGTGCCTCTGCTTCATGGGCCTTTTTGCACACGGGTGCCACCATGTGTAAGAAATGGGCAACAAATAAGGCTTAGTGGAAGGGGTGTTACACTCGACGGTAGCGGAGTCCTCACCAATGCTGAAGAGGGGATTGATGCGGACAGTTCAGCTTCTAAACAGGAACAACAGCAACGTGGTGATCTCTACATACATTTACTTGTCGTTATTCCTAAGGGTGAGGAATTAACTGGGGCGCAGAGGAGCGCTCTCGAACAATTTGTTGTTGAACAGGATGGCAATGGTGCTGAAGGTGTGGATGATATCACACCAACTGCCCTGAAGAGGCGGTTTCGGCACTGGCTGCCGGGTACGTAAGGGATGGGATTGTGGTATGGAGCAGCTGCCAATACGATTTCATATAAGATGTGCCATTGCCCTACCGTGAGCTCATAGTTGAATGCGGGTGCAGCGCCCTCATTTTATGACGCGTTCACACATATGAAAGTTCAATCGAATAACGGTGACAGAACACACACATATATGTATGTATATATATATATATATATATATATGTGTGTGTGTGTGTGTGTTTGTGTTTGTGTCTGTTTTTTTTCTTTTTGTATAGGGTCAACATAAAATGTTTTTCCCTTTCCTTTCTCTGTGAAGTTTCTGTTCACCCCGCTCCTCTAATCTTCATCGTCTTTGTGCTTGCACTCGAAGCAGTTGCAGCTGCACGTACTTTTAGTCCTTCTTTCCCTTATTAATCTTCCCCGCTGTCTTTACCTCATTGGATGATTGGTAGGTAATGAAAACAGAGGTAAGCTTGCAAGCGAGAAAAATACAAGATTAAAAACCTGGTATTTGGTACCACGATTGAAATTGTAGGGAGAATAAAACAAAATAAATAAATAAATGATATAGCGGTTCTACAACGAAGACATATCATTTTGGATATGCGGAACTCAGATTTCTGTGTTGGCACAATTGTCTTTTGCTATGAGAGTGAAGGGCGCGTTGAGTGGGAAGCCATGCCGAATTTAGTGCGAGGCCATCCTAATTAAGGTACCCGAGAGCGCGGTGAGTTGTGTTACTTTCCGTATTGGAGTACAGTTGTGTATACTGTTTGATTCTATTCGCTTTGGTATCTAGCACAGCCGGTGGCTAGGACGAAAGTTGCTCGAGGAAAAGTGCTTGCTTTTCTAGTTTTTCATATTGTCCGTGATTTTGTCTGGCTTTGAACTGTCAGGATTAAAAAAAAAAAAAGAATGCTTCCCCCCCTTTTTTTTTTTGCTACAGAGCCAAAAAAGAAAAAAAAACCACAAAAAACCGCTAAAGGGGGCCAGCATCACAGCTTCGTTGTGCTGAAGGTTGTTGCGTGTTCTTTCTTTTGTCTGTATGTTTTCTTTTTCCATTCTTGCTCATAGTTCTTGCATCCCCTCTTTTTTTTTTTGTTTGTTTGTGTGTGTTTGTTGTTGTTGTTGTTGTTGTTGCGTTGGCATCCGTTTGTTATCCTCAAAATACTGACGCAAACACGCTGACGGCCAATAACAGACACGCCGAAACATCACTCGGTTGAGTTAAAACGGTAGACGAGGAGGAGGGGGGGACGTATGGAAGGCAGTGCAACTGCGAAAGCGTATATGCTTCCGTCACCAGAACTACGCCCAGTGAGTGGGACGGGTGCTTGCAAGTACATTGTGGTTACTGGTGGGGTATGCAGCTCCCTTGGAAAGGGAGTAACAACATCAGCTACAGGAGCACTTCTGCGCGCTGAAGGATATCAGGTGTGCAGTATAAAAATTGATCCCTACATTAATATGGATGCGGGGCTTATGAGCCCCTACGAACATGGTGAAGTATATGTTCTTGATGACGGAGGGGAAGTAGATCTCGATCTTGGAAACTATGAGCGTTGGATGTCTGTTCAGTTGCGGCGTGAGCACAACATCACGACCGGTAAGGTCTACCAGAAACTCATAAACAAGGAACGTCAAGGGGGTTTCTTGGGTAAAACCGTGCAGTTGGTTCCGCATTTCACAAATGATGTCGTTGAGTCCATTTTTAGAGTATCTCAGAGCCCAGTTGATGAAAGTGGTGCCCAACCTGAAATATGCATGATTGAGCTTGGTGGTACAGTGGGTGATATGGAGTCTCAACCCTTTGTTGAGGCGTTGCGTCGGCTTCGCTGCTTAGTGGGGCCGGATGAATTTTGTTTAATGCACACGACATACCTACCGGTATTTGGCGGATCACAGAAGACAAAACCAACTCAACACAGCACGCGCACTCTTCTCTCTATGGGCCTACAACCCGATATTTTGATATGCCGAAGTGAAAACCGACTGACTCCTGATGCGAAGGAGAAGCTGAGCAATTTGTGTGGAGTGCGATCTGGTGATATCGTGTCTGCCCCGAATGTGAGTTGCCTCTATGAGGTTCCCGTTGTTTTTACTGAGGATGGCTTGGTTGATCGGCTGGTTGAAAAGCTCAGACTTGTGAAGAGGACACCAGCCACCGATGTGCCTCGTATTGACACATACAAAACTTACGTTAAGATCCTTCGCAACATGAGTAACCCAACTGTGCGTATTGCCTTCGTTGGAAAGTACTTGCAGGACGCCGGGGATACGTACTTTTCAGTTCTTCAATGCTTTGAACACTGCCAAATTGCCCTGCAAGTGCGTCTTGACATTCTTTACGTAGACTCCGAGGAACTTGAGGGTCCTAATGCGGATGAGGCTCGAAAAGCACTTCTCGGTTGTGACGGCATATTTGTTCCGGGTGGTTTTGGTAATCGGGGAGTGGACGGCAAGTGTGCTGCTGCTCAAGTAGCTCGTATGAACAATATTCCTTATTTTGGTGTGTGTCTTGGCATGCAAGTAGCAGTTATTGAACTCAGCCGCAATGTAGTGGGTTGGTCAGATGCCAATAGTGAAGAGTTCAACAAAGAAAGCACCCATCAGGTGGTTCGCATCATGGATTGTGATCGTAACAAAATGGGTGCCAACATGCACCTCGGCGCTTGTGATGTTCACATCGTTGAGAAGTCATCCATCATGGCTAAGATTTACTCGAAATCAAACATTGTTGTTGAACGACACCGCCACCGTTATGAAGTAAACACCGCTTACTTTGAAGATTTGCGTAAGGCTGGGCTTTGCATCAGTGCCGTGACGGACCCCACATTTTCCTCTCGCTGTCGTGTTGAGGCTGTGGAGAATCCGTCGTTACGCTTTTTTCTCGCAGTGCAATTTCACCCCGAGTTTATTTCAACCCCAATGGATCCCGCGCCAACATATTTGTCGTTTATGGCAGCAGCAGCCAAGAAGGATTACGTCTGGCCGCAAAAGTGTTCTCAACGCCGGCTGAAACAGGCGTAAAGGGAGTTGTGGCTTCAATAAGGAACAGAAAATTAAATATATTCGTGGATAAAAAAGAGAGAAATGAGGGAGGAGGAGGAGGAGGAGAGGGGGGGAAAAAAAAAGGGAGTTTTGTTGTTGTTAAGATGCGCTGTGTTTGGATACGGAGATGAAAACGAGTCTAGTGTATGTGTGTGTGTGTGTGTGTGTGTGTGTGTGTGTGTGTGTGTGTGTGTGTGTATGTGTGTAACAAGTGATATGCTTCGTATTCACGCTAGAAATGAGGTTAGTGGAGGAGAACAAATTAATCGGGACGGCCATGACTTCCTCTTGAACGTTAACATAAAGCGATTAATTCAATTCGTCAGGCCAATGAAAAAAGAAAAGAAAAAAGAAAAAAAACATTTTAGGTGTCACAGCAGGGCCATTGGTCTGGTGGAGGTGGTGGAGGAACTACGTTACGGAATGTGCTGCTCATTGTAAAGGAACAATATGAACGCTATTACACATACCACTTTTTTTTTCCTCTTTTTTTTTTTTACTCGTAGCCGATTTTTTGTTTTTATTTTTCTTTTCGTGGAGGCGGGTTGCTTTCCGCAAGAAAACTTCAAGTAAAGAAGTGAGGGGTGAAAAAAAAAACAAAACAACAAAAAAGTTTCATGTGTCCTCCTTTTTTTTTTTCTGCTTTTGCTTTTATTTTCTCCTCTTGTTGGGACCTGCGTGCCGTCCTGAAATTTGTATAACTCATGACAATGAAACTTCTACAACAAAAACTCACAATATGCATGGAAGAAGAAGAGGCGATTTGGCACCGCTGCGGGATGCAAAACTCTCCGGGAAACAAAAAAAAAGGGCTGGAAGATAAATAAATATATATATATATTTGAGAATAGTAAAGAAGAGGAAAAAGAGAATTTTTTTTTAAAAAAGAAAGTTTTTGTGTGAAGTGTGGAGAAGGGCTTTTTTTTTTTGAAAAAAAAAAGGTGCCGCTTTCGACACCAATGTGGAGATTTGGCGCGCGCCTCTTCCTCTTCCTCTTTTGTCGTTTTCGTTTTCTTCTTTTGTGGTAATTACATCTGTATATAATATATATATATATATATACATGAAGGGGAAGTAAAAGAGAGAAAAAAAAAGAGTGTAATAACGATAATAGCAATAATAATAATAATTATTTTAATAACAGTATTCGTCTCACTTCAAACTGAAACCGATATCACCAACTGCTAACCGCTATGGTTCCCAAGCTGCTTTACACAATTAGTAACAGACTGTGAGATTAACATTCCTTTTGTGCATGTGTTTGTGTTTTTGTGTATATACATATATATATATATATATTTCTTCGCTTCAACACGTGATTATGAGTACCAAAATAAAGAGGAGGAGGAGGAGAAAGAGAAAGAGGGGAAAAAAAAAATATGCCGACATGCAGACTTTTAAATGAAAACTCGAGCAAATTTACACATAAGCACACACAAGAACAAAATGACGAATTGAATCATCCAGCACAGTTGTGTTTAATAAGGTTATTGAATTGGTGTAGTGCATGAATGGCAGGCTACGTAATTATTGTTATTATTATTATTATTATTATTATTATGATGATGATGAGGGGGGTTACGCAAGTAACTAATGGCCCAGATGCGGATGTGCTGAAGGGAAAGAGCGCTTGAGTAAGAAATAAATATTATTGAAAGAAAGAAAAAGAAAAGAAGCAAAAATAAGGGGGAATGAATGTGGAGGGACGTCACGTTACGGTCGGCTGCTTTTTGTCTGTTTTTCTCTTCTGTTTTTTTTCTTCTGTTTTTTTCTTCTGTTTTTTTCTTCTGTTTTTTTCTTCTTTTTTTTTTCTTTGTTACTCTTTTGTATTATTTTTCCCTCCTTTCCCTCTTTTCTCCGCCATCCCTCATCTCTTTTCCCACAACATACTCGCGCGTATGTTCCTCCTTTTTTTCTCTTTTTTTTTCCTTTTTTTTAATTATTTTAGGGGTGAGGGAAAGAGGAGGATGGGGAATCGTATTGATTGTTGATAACGCAAAAAAAAAAATAAAAAAAAAATAAAGTCCATTAACGAACTATAGAATTTTTTTTATTTTCAAAAAAAGAAGATATTCGATACATGCCGTAACACTTGTCGAAGAAAGCGAAGCATCTGAGGGACACCATTGGCGAAATTTTTCAAATCGCACCTGTGCGGGGTACTCATGTCGCTGAAGTTATCTTTTTTTTTTCTACTTTTTTCTTTTTGTTCTTTTTTATTTTTCTTTGTATGTGTTTGTGCGTTTGTGTGTCTCTTTGTGTTTTTTTAAACAAATAAAAAAGAAAGAGAAAAGGGGAAAAAGAAATTATTATTGTTTCCGTTTTCCCTTCCTTCTTTTACTTCTTGGCAAAGATAATTCCCTCTATTAAAAAAAAAAACAAAAAAACAAAAGCTTGTGGTTCAGTGGTACATCGCTAACGGATCGTTTTATTTTAATTTAATTTAATTTCTTTTTCTTTGTTGTTGTTTCGTTTTTTTTTTTAAAGAAATAACACCCCCCTCCTCCTTGTGGAGACTGCCCGCCTGACTGCTTTTATTTCATTTTTATCCTTTTTCTTTCTCCTTTCTTCCCCTCATTTCTCTTTTTAAAATAATAATAATAATACTAATAATAATAAACAATAAAGACAAAATGAAGGACATTAGTTGCCCTACGGGGGAAACCGGCTCGATATTTGAGAAATCCAAGAAGTTTCATCATTTCTTTACGATGGATGGAGCTGTGGGGACATTGGTGGAAAGATGTGGTTTGGATCCATCTAAAATGGGTTCCATGTGGTCAACATCTGCACTTATCACGGATGAAGAAATAGTTCGTTACGTTCATAAATCCTACTTGGATGTGGGGGCCGATGTTATTTTAACAAATACTTATCAAATGCACGCCGCTGGATGTGCTCAGGCGGGAGTAACCATGAATGAAGTGGTAAACACCGCCGTCCGTGTTTTGTGCGACGGCATCACGCCTGAACGTGCGGCGGCAACAAAAGAGGCAAAAGTATGGGCTCAACATGTTATGAATAACAAAAGAAGCGAATTCGTAGATGTGTTTGCTCCTCTTTTTTATGGACCACGAGATGATGCATCAAAATGCCCGGTGTTGGTTGGTGGTAGTCTCGGATCATATGGAGCTTCACTCGGGAATGCGCAGGAATACCGTGGGGAATATGAGGTTAATGAAGACATCATCAGGGATTATTATGTAGGGAGGTTTATGGCCTTTGTGAACCATGTGGATGAGAAGGAGGCCCACTTGAAGGTGGATTTCATCATGATTGAAACAATTCCATTGTTAAATGAAGCAATAGAAATCTTTACATGGCTGAAATATCAGAAGGAAGATGAGACACTTCGGTCGGCACCGGTGTGTTTGTCATTTATTTCTTGTTTACGGGAACCGCGTCCTGACGTGACTGTTGATGATGCCACTTTGAATGAATGGTGGCTGGCGGCGGAATCAAACATCCGTCTTATTGATGGCAATACGTTTGAGAAGGCGTTTAATTCTCTAATGGAACTTCAGTTACCGCAGCTGGTTGGGTTTGGAACCAACTGCTGTAGTCCTCTTGAAGCGAGTGTCGTTGCAAGTGCTTTTCTCAAAAAGAAAAAGCATAAGGTGACGGACCCATCACTAGCGCTATTTTTGTATTCAAATTCTGGCGAAAACTTCAAGGAGGGGGAATGGCATTGGGGCGGTCAATTACCACGGGGTTCACATTCACCAACATCCAGCCCTAAGGAAACATTACCATTTACAACATTACAGAGATTAATGTTGTGTTGCGAAGCTGATGTCCGCACCGCTGCTTTTTTTGCACATCAGTTACTGCTTCAAAGGCCCGAAGCGGACGATTGGCTTTTCGATATTATCATCTGCGGCGGTTGTTGTCGTTCAACTCCTGAAGATATTGCTATGATACGCAGTTTAGTGTGAGGTTGTTTTTTTTTTATTTTTCGTTATTTGACAGCACTCACTTATCTTTACCATGGTGTTTCTCCGTCATAGGTATGGAGTTACGATTTTTTTTTCCTTTTTTTTCCTTTTCAAATATTGTTTTTCTTATATTGTTCCTTTTTCTTTTTCGTATCTTTTCTCATTTTTCTTTTTTTTTTTTTCTGGGGTGGAGCTATGATTTTCATGACTAGTGACAGAGCCCCCATTCATTTCCCTTCTTTTTTTCTTTTTTCTTTTTTCCTTTTTTCTCTATTCCTTTCCTTTCCTCAACGAAAAAAGAAGAAAGTGAAAATGTTGTAAGTGAATTAACCAAAACTCAAAAAAAAAGCAGCAAAGAAAGAAAAATAAAAGGAAAAGAGGATACAACAACAGAATCAATCAAACAAATAAACAAAGAAATAAACACATCAACACAAGAATTCAAGCCAGAATAGAAACAACAAAAAGAAGTTATGTTGAAGTGAAAGCGGCTACTTTTTAGTGTGCAGCGGCCAGTGTTTTTTTTTTTTTTGGTCCGGCACCTTCATTTCGTTTTTATCGTTTTGCTGCAAGAGAAAAAGAAAAGAGGAAGGGATTATTATCTGAATTTATTTGATGAAGGATAATTTGAAAGTGTTTTCACTTTTATTGTTTAGTTTCGTTTTGTTTGTAGTGGTTATTGTAACGCCGGTGGCGGTTAAGATAGAAAATCACACGTAACGGAGGGATGATTTTTAAAATCAAAGAGATTTTTTAATATTAAAGAGAAGAAAAACAAAGACGTAAATTAAAAAAAAAAAAGCACACAGTGGTGAAGTTTGACCACAGACATGAATTTAATTTAACGTTCCAATGACAAACGAAACAAACACACGTTTATTAAACATTTTTGTGATCGTTGTCATTGTTGTTATCACTTACTCTCTTTTACCCTGTCGTCTTTCTTTCTTTTTTTTTTTTTAGTGCTGTGATTACCAAATTTTTTCCCCTGTTTAAATAATGTATCTAATCATAAATATATATATATATATATATTTCTATATTCCCCTCCCATTTCCCCCATTTTCCTACTAAACTATCATCCGTTATTTCTCTTTTTTTTTCTTTTATTATTTTTATTTTTTCCCCCTTTATCTTGTTTCATAATTTGTTTTTTTCTTTTTAAATCGAACGGATGATGTTTAAAAGGAGGGGAAAATGTTGTTTAAAGATTATTTATAACCTCCTTAGCACACGGACACACACACACACACACACACACACACACACAACAACAACAACAACAACAAAAACAAAAAGAAAAAGAAAAAAAGAAAAAAACGGAGGAAAATGAATTAAATAATAGATATATTATTATATCAGTAAGAGGGGAGAGATATATAACGTATAAAAAAGGAAAAAAAACAACGTGGAGGAAAAATAAGAATAATGTGAGGGGAAAATACAATAGAATGTTTGAGTGCCGAATTTGTGTGCATGTGTTTTTAGCAACAGATGAAAATTCTGGCGACATTAGGGGGTGTAAAAAAAAAAAAAAGAAAAAAAGAGAAAAAGAAAAAAAGAAAAGAGGGTTCGTAGGAATATTCATTTCAAAAGCAATAAAACGGAGAACACAAATGTCTCTATGTGGAAATATTGGCGAGAGTACCGCTGTTGTTTTGATGATATGTTTCAATTTTTTTTCCCCCTTTACTTTTGGTTTTTCCATTAATAATTCTTCACTTTTTTACACACTCTTTCCTCTCTCTCTCTCTCTCTCTTTTTTTTCTTTTATCATTTTATGTTTTGCAAGTTTCTGATGACACGTATGAAAGTTGCCTTCACTGAGGCACGAGTTTTGGTTTCGCAACTTTGCATTTTACAAACCGTCAAAACCCACATGAGTAAATGTCCCCTCAAATCACTTTTCCTTTATTATTATTATTATTATTTTGTTGTTATTATTTTCACTGATTTAAGACTATTCATCTCAATTCTTTTCCTTTTCCATTTTCCCTTTCCTTCTTTTACCCCTTTTCGTTTTTTTCCACTCTTAAATTATTTACATCCGTCTTTAGTTGTTGCCTCTGTTGTTTCCAATTTCTTTCCCCCCTCTCCCATACGTGTAGCTGCAAAGCAAAGAAAAAAAATAATAAATTAAAACAATGACAGAGATTGTGTCGGATAATTACTTTCCACCTAACGATAAATTGGGAGAAACTCCCTCGGTTCCGAACGAAGCAACTCCACCTCTCGAATCGCCCTCAAGTACCACTGAAAACGCAACATCATTAAAAAGGGAGGAGAACACATCGGCGTTACATTCAAACTCACTTTTGGACACATCATCAAGTATATGCGCATTTGAGTTTAATTTTGTTATTGAACAGGATGAAACAGTGCGTGGCGCAATTGAGACTATTAATGCTCTCATGCAAGCGGGTGACATTAATGGGGCAGTAGCGGTAGCTGAAGCGAGTCAACTTACTATTGATATGTTAGCGCTCAATGGAACACAATTGGCGATTGCAATGAATATGACGCTAAAATATGCGGTGCGGCCGATATGTGGCGCTTTCTTATTTTTATTTGATACCGCCTTTGGTGTGTGGGCGATGGTGCCCTCATTAGAGGGAATTTTGAGAAAAACAGCACACAAAGTTGGAAATAATAATACCACCGCCACTTCTTACGTAGCAACGCGTGAGAAACCTTTCTTATGGGGTATTACAGGCGGAATGGATGTTACAAATCGGGTGTACGCGGAGGTGACGATGCTCGTTGTTTGTGTTATTCTTTGTTTGCTTATTTTTAGTATTCGCCGTTTGTTTAGGCATTATTCTGCGAGCATTGACACTTTGGAAGCTTGGAAACAAAAAAGTTGGCATGTCCAGGCAAATGGTGCGTATTCGCCAGCTCCTCTGTTACCGTTGGCTGTAAACCATACGCACGTTGAGACACTCGCATGGGAGGATGGATTGCAGTTTGCCAACAAATCAAAGTCACTGCATAATATTTCTCCCACGTCGTCTGGAGCGAACTTAGTCGAAGATAACATGAGCCCAATATCACTTTCACGCACCATGTAGTGTAGTTTCTGCAGAGTGTTGCGAAAAATTATGAGTGCGCGTATGTGTGGTTGGAATTCCTGGCTACCTTGTCCATCAAATGCAAAGTCGCAGCTATATTGTAATTGTGATTGTGATTGTGTTACTGTTACTACTAATACTGCTACTATTACTATTACTATTACTATTACTACTACCCGCTGCTGGCTGTATGATTACTGCCGGCTCTTTAAAAACACTTCCGCTAACGCTGCGTGTTCTATTAGTTTTGTAACGCGCACGAATACATTGTTGAAGTGATTTCACATCGTGATATCTACGCTTGTTGAAAACCATCAAATCTGTGGTCGCGCTGACTGAAGTTTCAGCATATATATATATATATATATATATATATATATATACGTGTTTATTTGTTTATTCATTTACTCTTCCCCCTTTATTGTCCTTATTTCTCATTTTTATTATCAACGTGATTGCTTCCCCAAATAAAAACGGTACTCTTGCGATTCATTTGTGTAAGAGGGGAAGGTGTGTGTGTGTGTGTGTGTGTGAAAAGCCTTTATGTTAGTAGCAGAATGTCACTTCTAGTTGCTCTCGTACGCGTCATCGGGTTTGTTCTATTCTTTACCGCCCTATTGCGGGTGAAGAAAACTCGCGTCCGACACCTTCCCTCACGTCGTACGCGTGTGTCACGGCATCAAGGTGAGACATGCATATGGTTGGAGCGATTAACGAGTGCTGTGTTTGACATTTTTTATAGCGCAATGCGTGAAGGGAATGAACCCGACACGAGGGAGCAGCGAGGGCAAAGCCAAAACAATTCGTGCGAAGGAGATTTTGCAGCCAACTCAGCGCGGCGTGAGGATAAAAGCTGCGGTAGCGGTGGCGGAGTTGGTGGGGATGCATGGCGTTTTGTAAGATTAATTGAGGAACATGTGGAGGCACTGCTAGAGGATCGTGGCATAGCTGCATGCGCAACTTTCAACATACATTCACTTGGCGATAAGCCACCCATTATACGAGCCATACGGGTAATAAACCGTACAGGAATGGAATCCGTCCCACCAGGTTCTGCTGCTCCGGCGACAGGGAGTGGCAGCCCCGGATCTGGTGATAAAGACACTGCCACGCCTTCCACAGTTGTTGTACCACCTGCCCTTAACGCTAACACCTCCACTAGTATCAATGCCACCGGAGTTAAACCAGTGGTTTCGCACAAAACGAAGCTTCGTCCCTCTCAACTTACCTTGTATCCAACAGGTGACGGTACGGAGAAATGGCACAACGAAATGCACCCGGACGAGGCTGTGGCAGCTGCGCCGTCAGCGGCAAACCCCATTCTATCGTGTTTACCTCCACTGCCGGCAACAGCAATTGAACTGGAGGCTGAAGTGGAGTATGCTGGGGATATTGACGTAAGGTTGCAGGCTGATATTTGCCTCGCACGTGGAAGGCGATTACCGGTGTTTATTCGTGTTAGTGACGTTGAATACATCAAAGCCCATGTGAGACTGCATGCCACGCTGAAGCATGAAAATGCCACGATGGATACTCAGCGAAAGCCGTACCTTCAGTGTACTTTATGGCTTGAATCGGAGCCAACGTTCTCCTTCAAAATGTCCACGGTCTTTAGTTTCCATGGGATTCGCGATTTCTTCGCCGTTCCGGTTGTAGCTAAGTTTTTGTTTCTCCGCCTTGTTAACTATCGCATGTTGTATCCGCGTGGCGCGGGTTTGTCATTTAATATTCCCCTCCCAGAAGACGTGGTGGACGGTGGCGTTTATCCCTGGTTTTCGCCCATGGATGACGTTGGGACAGTGGCAACTCCCTCGCTAAATAGTTTTATGATGGGGCGCGGTGCATTGTGACGATGAATAACCGTTGCCGCCTTTATATATATATATGTGTGTATGTGTGTTTTATATTTCTTCATTGTGCCTTGGGCTGTACGATGGTGATGCCGGTGTGATTCTCAACTGGAGAAGTGAAATCTGCCTTTCATTTAAGGTAGTATTTACAGGTGAGCGAAATGAGGAGATCCAGTCGCGAGGCGAGGGTAAATGCGCTGACATTTGCGTTGAATGTGTATGCCTTTGCGCAGCGTCGTTGTGCATTTGCCCTCAGTGAATACTTTAGGTGCTTCACCTCGCAGAAAGAGGCGAGAAGTGGAAGGAACGCAAAGAGCTGACACGTATAGAAATAAGTGTGTTTTATACAGTGTGCCGAACTATGGCCGCATGTATCTTTTTTCTTCTGTTTGTATCGTACCTTCCCATTCAATCTTCACAATGGAAGCAGTGATTGGGGTGCATAGATGAATGTAGCCAAACGAGAGTTTATTAGAGGTATGATGGCGCACTACCGCGCATCCCTTCCTCCTCCTGAGCACAGCGTTGTTATACATGAGCTACAGAAGCGTGTGCTCGACATTGGTATGCTTGCGGTTAATAAAGCTCATGTTGAGTTGTTTGGCTCCCATGTTAGCGGCTTTTGCACACCTCACTCTGATGCAGATATTTCCCTTACGTATCGAAATTTTTCACCATGGCTTCAGGGGATGGAGCGGGTGGATGAGCAAAACAACAAACGCATGACGCGCTTCGGTAAGGAAGCATCAGCCATGGGGATGGAGGACGTGCGGTACATACGCGCCCGTATTCCGGTAGTGCAGTTTACTGACGGTGTGACGGGTATTCATTGTGATGTCAGTATCGGCAATATAGGAGGTGTGGAGAACTCGAAGATACTGTGTGCCATACGTCAAGTTTTCCCTGACTTTTACGGAGCGTATATTCACCTGGTTAAGGCGTGGGGAAAGGCGCGTGAAGTGATTGCCCCGGAGCGGAGTACATTTAATAGTTTCACCGTGACCACAATGGCCCTCATGGTGCTGCAGGAACTCGGTTTGCTTCCTGTGTTTTCAAAGCCGACGGGTGAGTTTGGCGAGCTAACCGTTGCCGATGCAGAGATGCTTCTCCAAGAGTTTAAGTTGCCACCCATATATGATTCGCTACATGATGACGACGAGAAACTTGGAGAGGCTGTTTTCTTTTGTCTTCAGCGTTTTGCGGAATATTATGCAAAATATGACTTTAGTGCCGGAACGGTAAGTCTCATTCATCCTCGTCGCCATCGTACTGTCTATGAACGGGTGGTACGGCGGCACTTGGAGTTACTGGGCTCGAGGAAACGATTGGAGTGGGAGAAACATATCGCTGAACACAAGGAGGATGGTCCACTCGATGAAAATGACTTTAGCGCATCGATGCAAAATGAAACTACGCAACGCCCGAGTAACTCACCATACGTGGTGGAGGATTTCGTGAATTATGTGAACTGTGGTCGGCGTGTGCAGGCGTCGCGTGTGCGGCACATTCAGCAGGAATTCAATCGATTACGCGAGATGTTAATTGACAAGGAGAGCGAGCTGAAGTTTGACGAGGTTTTTAGGGAAAGTGATACAGTCCCCCGCTTTCAAGGATTTGAGGGAGTTGGTACGCGGGATCATCGTGTTAAAACGTTCCGACCCCAATGAGTGACATCCTTTCACATCATTGGATTTACCTGTCGTGTTGTTGGAGTTCAAACCATATTGTTAGGAAAGGCACTTCCAACTCAACGAAGATGGGTGGTGGATATGGTTGGAGCTATCCGTTCACAGATAAGAGCGTCAACGAAAGGAAAAAAAATACATATAGTCACATTACCACTCCTTAATGTATCAGGTTACCTGCAAGCGCGCATGGCACCTCTTCATAATAGTATGTCCTTAAAGTATGTGGTAATGTTCAAGGAGAATTTGTTTCTGTTGATATCCATTTAAACGTCAGGAAGGAATTACTCTCTTCTTTTTTAAAAAATCTCCTTGTTTGTTTTTCTTTTCAGTACTCAGTTTTAATTTAATTTATTATTGACACCCATATCCTCTTCGATCTGTCGAAGGACCTTACCAGGGGGGAGGGAGGGGGGAAAGGAGAGTGAATTTTGTCATTTATGGCATGCAGTACCAAAAGGGATGCGAGCGATATTCGAGACGGGAGAACTGAGCGGCGATTACCGGCCATTCCCCTCGATGCGTGGGCATTCCGCCGTATGGCACCTCAAGGCTCCATCACCCCAAGTGGCCTCATCACCGCAGATGTGGATGGTGACGGTGTGGAAGAGGTAATTATTGGCACAACAGAGGGGCAGTTGCTGTTGTTGAAGATGGGTTACAGGACACCCGTGTATTCTCGAACGATTCCTGCCACAATTTCTGTGGTTCTTTATAGCGCAAAGACGCTTCGTCTCCTTTTGGTGACGCTGGAAGGACAATGTGAAGTGATAGAGGGATTCATTACTGGCAGTAAAACTATAGCCTGCTCATCTCGTGGTGGGTCTACGACATCTTCTCGCAAGAGGGATGAAGATGCAACCGCCGGTGTCATGGGTTCGGAGATGTGTTCTGGGGGAAGCCACAGCGGGGTCTACAGTGAATGTTTGGACAAGGAGTATCAACCCTGTGGGGTCTCTTACATCTTTTCCATCCCGCCAAACTGCATTTGCGGTGATATTGGCGCCGATGAGAAAAGCGGCGAGGGAAACATTGTTTTCTTGGGATCATATGATGGTCATGTGTACGTTTATTCCGTTTCGCCTCTTGGTGAACGGCTTGGGTTGCTTTTTCTTCACTCCCATGTTTCCTCCATAAAATCGTTTATTGTGCCGGCCAACGGGACTGCACTGCCACCTTCCACAGAGGACCACCTTACGTGCGCGGAAAGCAGCAGCACTACTACAGCATCATTTACGATGGAAACCTGGCGCAGATGCTCCTTATTGCTCGTCTGCTGCAGCCAGCGTATCGTATTGCTTGGCGCCTCTCGGGAGGAAATAATGCACTGGCAGGGGCACCATCAACCTCGAACGGTTTCGATGGTTGGGTACGTGTGTGAGGGATGTGCAGCAACCTCGGCGTGCATGCGACCCACAGATGCTGTAGGCTCTTTGACTATAGGAATGGAGACTCCGCTTTCTGACAGTAGCACTTCTTTAAACAAAACGGCACCATTGGAACCCAAGTGGCAGTTTCCACTTTATCATTTGTCGAAGAGTAATGTACATCTTCCCACCGAGGAAGGTGGTAGACAGGTGGCCCCTCAGGAGGAAAGTACCGCCGAGTTGCACGCTCCGTGGTTGTTGCCCTGGAAATATTCGCAACATCAAGGCAGCTCAAATGCCACGGTGACAACACTGGAAATTCAACAGTGTCGCCATTCTTATCAGCGGCAGCATGACAGTGTTGCCAGCACCAGCACAACACATGACCATGGGGAATCATCTCCTAAGGTTAATGACGCGGACGTGATTATTCGCTCACCTGCAGCTGTAGATGTAGCAACTGCGCCACATGCTGCGCAGTTCGCCGTTGCCACGGAGGACGGTCGTTGGTTCATATTCGAAATGTTGCTCGCAGGTTCGAGCATTGGAACGGCTTCCCCGGGGCGAATAGGGGATGGGCCGGTTGAAGGCTCCACATCTTCATTCCGTGGGACGGTTGTGTGTTTAATGTCGGGTTGTGTCCAAGATGCCGGATTCGTTGAACGTGTTCGCGTCGTCAATGTAGGAAACGATGGGTTCCAGGCAATCTTCCTTTCCATGGACGGGACCTGTTATGCCCTTGATGCGCACAAAAATACCGTTGTCACATCACGGGTGAAGGCGGGTGCGCTTTCCTTTACCGTGATGGGGTGTGCTTCAGAAAATGGGGAAGCTGGATCCCCTGCCGGTAACACTGCCGCTGCTGCAATGCGTCAGAATGAGGCGCTCTCCAGTCTTGCTCCATGCGGATTTTCTCTCGTTAGTGTTGCTGTTGATGAGGTGGTGGTTTTGTCAATTGGTGGTGAATCGCATGAGTGGACTCCACCAACAGGTGCGCATGGTTTAGTTCGTGATCGTGGGTCCTCGGCGCTTCAAACGCGCATATCTACGAATGAGGGCGGTCGTGGTATCCATGAAGGTGGTGAACAGTCAAATCGAAAGCTCCTTGACCAAACGGAAAACGATGCACCCGATGAAGATGCTGTAATGTTGAAGCTCGGCACCCTGCTTCTAAGAGGTAGCCATAACCCCGGGGATGTTGAGCGTTTCTCGGAGGAGTACCGGCGTTTTGTTGCTCGGAAGTTTTGTGCGTTTGGCCTCACACAAAAGGAGTGGAGGATGCTTCAGCAGCTGGGCGAGTAGTTGCCGTGTTGCATACGTGTGAACTCACTTCATTGACGAGTTTTAGCTTGTCATTTTGGTCTCTTTTTGACGAACACACACACACACACACACACGACATGCCGGTGTCGAGATATTTTTTCCTTTATCTGCTTTTACTTATCGTTAACTCACAATGCACGTGCATACGTCATCTGTTTTTTTTTCTTTTTTCCTCTTCTATTTCGCCGTTGCCTGATACCCACTACCACACAGTTGGCCTTGTTCGCTGTCTGAGCTTTCGTACAAGGGAGGGGGTTTCAAAAAAAAAAAAAAGACGAAAAGAATAAGGCCGAAACAAAGTAATTTTGTAAGTGGCACGACGCACAAGTCGTATACCTTCCTTCGGCTGGCTTTTGCCGGTTCTTTAGATTACACGCCGCTTCAGTGAGGGTTTCTGTGGGGGAGGGAGGGAGGTAAAGGGTGAAGCACAAGAAGGTGTGTGAGGCTGCATAATTTTAGAACGATTAACCGTGCGCGAAAAGCCATCAAGTCACCCAGCGGGGACAATTTTGTTGTCGATAACGCTCTCCCTCCAATCATTTGACCACCCCGATTCATGCAAACATCGCGACCATCTGCCGATAATGTCCACGTTTCGTGTAGGTTTCGACCCCTTAGTTCAGGTGAGCGGAATGGCGGGTTGTGTGTTCATCTCGAGGGGTCCAATCATGTCGTCTGCAGAGTTCAATCTTGTCAGCGGCTCGGGCGGTCCAATGGAGCCCCAAGGCAGCAACCGATTCCCTGCAACCCGGTAGGTGGAGATGGCTTCAACCGATTTCCCTCTGCAGACACTGCAGTTGATCAATATCGTTTTTCCTTCGCGCGTGTTTACCCACCAGAGGTGGGGCAGGACGAAATTTATAATGAGGTTGCACGTCCCATAGTGAAGGATGTAATGAAGGGTTACAATGGAACTTTGCTTGTTTACGGCCAAACGGGAAGTGGGAAGACGCATACCATGTTTGGTGCTGGTGAAGCAGTGGGTAGGGAAAGAAGTGGAACCATCAGCACAGCTTTATACGGCACCGCTGGCGATGACCGTGGACCCGTACGAGCACAGGGCGGACGTGCGAATGTTAATGCGGGTATCATCCCCCGTGCCGTCAATCAAATCTTTGATATGATCCATAGTGCTGACGAGGCGTTAGAATTTGAGATACGAGCAATGTTCGTTGAGGTGTACATGGAGCGTGTTCGAGATCTTCTTGACCATGGAAACCTCAATCTTCAGGTACGTGAGGGCCCTTCAGGTTTTTATGTGGAAAATTGTAAGTTACCGTACGTGTCAAGCGCAGAGGAGATGATGCAGCTTATCAACTCAGGCGTGTGTCGCAGAGTTACCGCGGCCACAGCCTGCAATGAAGCGAGCAGCCGTAGCCACTGTGTGTTGAACATCACAGTTAAGAGTGTCAACCACACGAAGCACGTTGCAACTGTTGGGAAACTGTTTCTGGTTGACCTTGCGGGGAGTGAAAAAGTTGCCAAGACCCATGTGGATGGAATGCAGCTGGAAGAAGCAAAAATGATAAACAAGTCACTCACAACTCTTGGTCATGTGATCATGAGCCTAGCAGACAAACAGGCCCACGTGCCGTACCGTGACAGCAAACTTACACGAATCCTCAAAGACTCTCTTGGAGGAAATTCACGAACGGCACTTGTAGTGTGCTGTAGTCCTTCACAATTTAATGATCAGGAGACGTTATCAACATTGCGCTTTGGAGCGCGCGCACAGAACGTTTGCAACGTAGCGATTGTCAATAAACAACTTACCGCGGAGGAGCTGAAGGGTATGCTGGACCTTGCCCGAGTGGAGATAAAGAGACTTCGAAAGCTGCTCCATGATATGGGTGTCACTGTTCCCAGTAACGGAAACCACGGTGGTGAGGAGATTAGTGACTGTTTTAGTGGCGTTGCTGAATCTTCCTGTGGAGGCGAGACTTTCGCAACTCGCGTCGCAAGCCCGTGCGACACTGCAGTTCCGGGCCCACATTCTGAAGCGTCGGCGGTGGGGCATCTGGAAGAAGCAGACGCTGTTATTAATGCCGACGGGGTGGTGGATGAGAGCTCCGTAAATGAGGGGGATGTGGTGCGGCGAGGGATTTACGATGAATTGTCGAGGGAGGGTATAAGTCCGGATGTTAGTCACCTGCACGACAACCCGTGTGTGTCTCAAGGAACTACCGAAGCTATTCGTAACCAATTAGCCGAACAAGCAGCGCTGATTAAATTGTTGAGGGAGGAGAACGCCGTTTGGGAAGAGGAACACATGATCGCTGTACGAGAATTGTATGGCTACAGACGCTACGCCGAGCATTGCCGCGAGGTCTTGGGCGAGGTGAGCATTACGGGGGATGTTGTATCTCGACGTATTTCTTCATACAGAGAACGAGTTCTCGCTATTGTCGCAAAGCTTTGCAGTCATTCGGATACAACAGAAGATAATTTAGCCACACAGTGCAATGAGTACCCTAACCAGATTAAGGAGGGGCGACCCTCGGTTGAATTGGGAGCAACACGCGAGACTTGTTCTTCGGTTTCTAACAACCTTTCCCAACCCTTGTTATCATCTCATATAAGCAGTCCGACAACTATGTGTTCCTTACCAGCTCTTGGTGACGGTACTGCAGGAAATAATAATACAATCACTGGGTCGATGGAACTTGCATGTGCTAGTGTTGAGTCCCCGAATGGAGACACCCTTCAAATCCGAAAAAACTATGAAGAGTTGCAGGGGCGTCTGGCACGCGCAATGGATGAAATTGAGAGGCTTCAAAGCACCAATAGTGTTTTATCATTGGATTTGCAGTTGGCGGAGAAACGGCTCCAAATTCGCCACGAACGCATTGAAAGCCTGAAGTTTGGGTTACGTCAGGAGTCTGCAAGTAACCAAGAGCTGCAGCAGAGTTTGGAAAGGCAAATGTCTGCTCACCGAACACAACTTCAGGCGGCGCGTAACGATGCGTTGTATTGGAGACAACGTTATGATGATTTATTGAGCCACTGCCATACCAGCAGCAGCAGCAGCAGAAAACCTCGTGCTACTCATATCAGCCCTATACGCCGGCGGAGCCTCACACCAACGTTAGAAGGCGTGTTGGTAGCTCGAAGTCCATCTGCGCGTGCACCGCCATCATCAGTTGCTACGTCACCGGGGCGTGGTGTTATTGTTAAACCCATACGTGGCGGCGGAAGCAAGTTGGAACACGCCTTTGCGTAAAGGAAGAGAAGTAGCCATCGCATGACATCCTTGAACAAATTACCGCTGAATTTAGTAATTCGAAAGAGAAGGAAAATAATTGATAATAAGGAAACAGCAGTGTGTTTGGTTAGGGACTATATAATGCTCACACAGATATACATGTGGGACGTGCGCCAGTGTATTTTGTCTTGTTCGGCGGTTTTCGGGGGGGGGGGAAGGAGGCTTGACTGCGGTCTCAAAATCATTAAAACCGGTTGAGATTTGTTCGGTGGATATATATATATATATATATGTTTCAACCCTTATGTTTCTTTTTCACCTTTTTTTTCTTTTCCTCTGTCGTAAAGTTCGTATGCTGGACACGAGGTAAGAATAAGGTTCGTTACCTCTCAGTCCGTCTCTTTCCGTCTGGCTTTGTTTTTTCTCATTGCCATTTTTTACCTTGTTTCCATTACTGTTCTTGCAAACACATTATTTTTTACACACATACCAAAAGAAAAAGAAAGATGGAGAAGAGAGAAACGAAACAGAAAAGGGAAGCAGCCGCAACCTACTCCAGTGTTTATCCGTGTGCTGTACCCCCTCCCTTAAATTTAAATCATCTTTTGCATTGGCGTGTGAATGGAATGTGATGGGTGGTGGTGTCTAGATTTTGTTCAATGTGCCTTTTTTTTTTTAAATTTCTTCGCTGTTGTTGTACACTAAGTGATGCAAAGGGCATTTGTTTTTTGTTTTTTTTACCCCCCAACTCACGGGGATTTTCCTTATTTGTGCAGACTTCGTTATTTAGATGCGACGAAGTGGAGCGTCCGCAATGGGATATGGAAGTATGCCCTCCTGCATAACTTTCATTCCCTTGTATTTATTGTAACTTTAAAAAAAAACTTCTGTCAAGGAACTGTGGTTGAACAAGTAAAATGAATGATTTTCTTGTTTTTAAAGTGTGTAGGAAGGTGTGAGCCAGTAACAGCACAAACACTTTAAATTCCTCATTGAATCTCTGGAGAGGGTTAGAGCTGTGTTGTCAACGCAGTTATTTTCCTCATGGATTCGTTTCAGTTCGATTTTTGTATTAATTAGTTTGCGGTCGGGTGGTGTGTGTGTGTGTGTGTATGTGATTCGGCGGTGAAAGTTTGAGAGTTGGTGGAGATGGTGGCAAGTACGAGGAATGATTCAAATAAATAAAAAGCAGTGCAACTGAAGGTGAAAGGAAATGGGCATGCAAAAGAGTCATGAGTCTGTGGTGCACTGCACTGTTTCACCATATCCAGTGGGGAGTTATCACGTTTAAAAAAAAAACATAGATTGTTTAATATATATATATATATGCTTTCTCACTCACACACACTATTTTCCTCTTATTTTGAGTATTTCACAATCCCACAAATGCCCAGATGAAATAGAACCAAGGCATCTATACCCATTATTTGCATGCGCGCACTCTCCTTCTTTGCTCATCTGTCGTTGCTCCCCCCACGTTACTGTGTTGATCAAACGCCAAATAACTTCTTACTCATCGCTTTTGCTTTTCTCATCGCTTCCCTGCGTTATAAACAGTCGGGGTGTGAAGAGTTGTTTACAGCGTCTCGAACAGAGCGAAAAGGAAAGAAGGGAGAAAAGGAGAAGTGTGCGTGTGTGTAACATATGCAGTATCGTGAGTATCGCGTGCATCATGCCGCCCCTGACGGTATTCTTGTGCAACTTCCAGGGAATGGCGGCTTTGGTAAATTGACTGTAGAAACACTAGGAGGAGATGCATTAGCCGCTGCACTTCTCAAACGATTTGCCACTAATGATCACATCCGTGCCGTGGCGCGTCCAACGCGTGATGTTCACCACTACCGGCTGCTTAGCGTACAGTTGCTGGAGTTGTGGAGCGGGGCGGCTACTTACCCAGCCCCGGTGTTGTCTCTTCTCCTGCAGTTATTTCGCAAACACGCACTCATCGGTCTCGGGACGACTGCAATGGCTCGTGTAGTGAAATCTTCACCCGAGAAGGGTGTCGTCTTATCCCTTCCTGGTGGCATTCCCGCTGTTGCAGTGCTGGAAAATGTTAGTGAGGAAGCTGGGGCAGTTGAAGTACGGTTGCTTAACTACGATGTCCAGGTTGATGTGGTTAATGTGACAGTGCAATATGATGTTGTTGAGCGTACACCAAGTGATGTAGATGCGCTACAGAAACTTCTTACATCGGTTACTGCGGGAAGCGTCGTCTCCGCAACTGTACTCGTTTCATGTACGGATGACAATTGCGCTATCGTGGAGGTCCCATGCGGTGACGAGTGCAGCGTAATCGGCTACTACATTTATAACTGGCCGGGTTTAAGTGCTGCAGGAGACGAAAAGCCAGTTGTGGGGAGTTGCCTTCAGCTTACTGTGGAGTTTGTGCCCGAGGAGCCCGTACTGCAGGATGTTTTACCGTTTTTCGTGCTCTCCCGCCGTCAACACTTTGCAGGCCTTCCCGCAGTTCGTTGTGCTATACTTCCAAACACGTCTACACCGCACGCCACAGTGGGGCTAGTTGGCCCTTTTCCGTGGCGTGACAAAAAGCGGGATCGCCGACCAGAGGTGGAGGATATTAATGATCCGGATGATGATGATAGTGACGACGACGAGAACACAAACGTGAATCGAAGTAAAATTCGCAAGCGAAAACTGGAGGAAACCATTGATGCATACGAGCGGTCGATGGAGACAGCAGTTCCTTCTTCTCCGGAAGAGTTCCAGCGGCTCTTGCTTGCATCTCCCAACAACAGTTACCTTTGGGTACAGTGGATGACTCATCATGTATCGTTGCAGCAGTTCGAGGAGGCGCGCCTCGTGGCGGAGAAGGCATTGACTACAATTGGCGTGCGTGAAACGCAGGAGCGGCTGAATGTGTGGGTTGCGTACATGAATCTGGAGAACCTTCATGGTACAGCAGAGTCTTTGGCATCTGTTTTCAAACGAGCGTTGCGGCATGCCCTTGATGAACTCGTTGTGTATGAGCGACTTGCTGACATATTCTCAGCAACACGAAAGTTCAACCAACTGCTATCCTTGTGCCGGGCTATGGTGTCGAAGAACCGCAAGGTGCCGCGTGTGTGGGAACGGCTTGGCACTGTTCTCATTGATCATAACAAAAGGGATCAGCTGAAGCGGGTCCTAAAGGATATGAGTGACGCCCTTAAACGTGATGAGTATGCATTAGTGGTTGTACACCTCGGGGTTCATGAGTATAGAAACGGGAGCGTTGAGAATGGTCGTGCTCTGTTTGAAGGGTTGCTGCTTCGCATGCCCAAGAAGTCTGACGTTTGGTCCGTGTATTTGGATCAAGAACTGGGGCTTCTCGCGCGACGGTCAGAAGTTGCATCAGCCGTGTTCGTGAGGGGCTTGTTTGAGCGTGCGGTTTCCACAAGTTTTTCCGCGAAGGTGATGCAGCAGGTATTAACGCGCTTCATGTCATTTGAGCGGGCGCACGGCACGCCGGCAGACGTGGAGAAGGTGAAGGCCCGGGCGCGAAGTTATGTGGAGGCAAAAATTAGTGCATCGGTTGGAAGCGTAGACCCCACCGTGAAGACTGGAGGTGTGAGCGTGAAGAAGGGAGCAACCAAAGACTTTAACGCGACATCTGCAAGCGCTAAGGGTTCGAGCGTTAGTGATGAGGCAACAGATAAACATTATGATGGTGAGGCGGAGGAGTGAGTGTTGTGGCGGTGGCCACAGCAGGACTGTGGCGAAATGTGGGGCCTGTACGCCCACAAGAACAATGAAGGGCATCCTCCTCTCGCTTTTTTCATCATGGTTATAATAAAGAGGAGTGAAATTACAGCTGCGTCGTTCGTTCCTTCGAATAAGCTCTCCAGTCTCAAGAAATGTTGTTCGTTTAACAATAGCGGAGGTGTAACCCTGTTGGTTACCCTGCTGCGTTTGTTATGTCATTTTGTGAAGCTAGGAAATGAGTAAACGAATAATGAAAAGGCGGAGGTCAACAAACGTGTAAAAATGTTTCTGAGTAAAGGAAAGGGAAACCTTATAACAGCGCACAATTTAAGTGTGTGGGTTTGTCACCCAGTGACGAACAAATATTTTCGCTTCTCTTTTACATTGGTGTCCTTTCCCTTTTGCTGTGACACACAAACCGAACCGCTTACACTTCTTCAAAAATCCTTTATCTTTCTTCTTTCTCTAGGGCGCCTTGTCAGCGGGATAGTTTTCTTCCGTGTATTGTTTGCGTCTCCGTAGCTGAACCCCTCTTTTTTGTAGTCCTTCGTCCCTTTGTGTAACTTCCCTCATACTGTTGCGGTTGAGGAGACGTGATTCGGGTCCGTGTCCCCGTTTTTAGAAAACTGAGGCTGGAGGGGAATACATTTTTTTTTGTTTTATATAGAAAGAGATTGGAGAAGAGGAGGAGAATATCTAAGAAAGAAAGAGAGCGAATTATCGCGGCCACACCCGCCGAAGTAACATCATCGCGCGGAAAGGGCATTGAGGACTTCAGAAGGAAGCAAAGAAAGTCAAATTCTACAGGAAGAGAACGGCTCTTTCTTAAATAAGAGGGGAGTGAAGAGTAGGAAGGAGTGGTTGGTGAGTGTGAGGGGGACGACAATTACAACTAGCCACTAAATAATAATAATAATATTAACAGCTACTGCGATCGCCTTAACGAGTGAATAGACAGTAAGGAAGAGGGATAGAAACAAGGGCCGAGGAAGGATAACCAGAAGAGAATAACAATCCTCGTTCTTCAGAGACAACAGTAACAAGTACAGGTGCGAGACTAAATATAGTTTTTTTTATTTCATCGTAGGGATGTCAGAGCACTTTAAAAATGTCAAGTCTATGATTGCCAACCTCAGATCTGAAGATCCCGAGGCGAGGTTAAACAGCATGCGTGGCATTCACGTAATTGCGTCCACACTGGGACCTGAACGAACCCGTGAAGAGTTGCTACCGTACTTGACAGACTATCTAGACGAGAATGATGAGGTACTGCGGGTATTCGCCAATGCACTCGGAACGATGCTGCATGAGGTTGGTGGACCAGCTCACGTGCAAAGCATATTGGGCCCATTAGAGTTACTGTGTAGTTTGGACGAAGTAACTGTCCGCGATGAGGCGGTCTCATCGTTACAAACAGTTGGAAAGGCTCTATTTTGTGAGACGGGTGAAGCTGCTGTGCAAGCCAGAAGGGATTTTGTGGGTTTGGTGATGCGGTTGGGCCAGTCCACGCCACAATGTAGATCCAGTGTGACGTACGTAATTGCTACAGCGTACCCACATGTGGCTGCATCTGTGAAGACGCAGCTTTTCAACCTTTTTATTACGCTCTGTGGCGATGAAGAAATTATGGTGCGCCGCAGCGCATGTATTTCGCTAGGGAAGCATATGGCTGGGGTCCCAGATACTCGGAGCTCGGAGCTTCTTAATGCACTCACAAAATTCTCGCGGGATGCAAGCGATGGTGTGCGGCTTCAGGCAGTCGAAGCGGCTGCGGCGCTTCTCACAGTGCTTCCTCCTGAAACCCATAGCAACATCGTAGGCGCCGTCAAAACCCTCGTGGGAGATGTTTCCTGGCGAGTGCGGTACATGGCGGCTGATCGCCTTGGCAAACTGGCGGGTGTTTTAGCGCCCCCACACGTAAAGCAAATCATGCCCTTCTTTCGTTTGCTCACTCAGGATTCTGAAGCAGAGATTCGTGCCTCTGCTGTGTTTAACATGGCTGGGGTACTTGCCGCCTGCCACGACGCCACCGCGAAACGAGAAGTACTTGCTGGTGGTTGCCGTTTGGTAAGCGACGACAATTCGCACGTGCGCATGTGTCTTGCGAGTGCACTCCTGAAGTCTGTGGAACACGTTCCGGTGGAGATGTGGAGCAGCACTGTAGTGCCCACTTGCACGCAGTTGCTTACGGACACTGAGGCGGATGTTAGATTGGCCCTCGTTTCTGGGTTTAGCTCTATGGGAAATACCGCAGAGGCACGAGAACTAGCTCCCAAACTAATTCCTGTCGTTGTTGCGCTTGCGGAGGACCCGAAGTGGCGCATACGTGAAGTTGTTATATCGCAGATTCCGCATCTTATTACCTCTCTGGGTAGAAGCGCAGATGAAGTGGTGGAGATCTGCGTGCAGCATCTTGTAGACCGTGTGGCAGCGATACGCGATGCGGCGGTGCAGTCCTGCTGTTCACTTGTGTCGGAGAGCGGGCTCGCATGGTCCCGTGACACATTGTTCCCGAGGCTTAGTTTAATGGTAACCGCCAACAACTATCTTCACCGGGTTGCGTTGGCGCACTTCTATGAATCTCTGTCAGAAGTTCAGCAACTTGACCGTACAACGGTCTCACAGCTAGTGCTTCCAATGCTCCGTGTCCTTGCACGTGATAATGTACCTAATGTGCGACTTAGATGCGCGAGGGCAATTGTAGCGTTCAAGCGGAAGAAAATTTTCTTAGAGTCAGATGCGGAGCCCTTGCTAAGCCGATTGGTTAAGGACACCGATGTGGATGTGCGTTTTGCCGCCACAGAGAATTAATTGTGATGGGTGTTGGAATGATAAAGCGTCTTTGTTGTTTCTTTTTGTTATTGGGTGTGGAAGGGAGGCGGGGTGGGACGGGATGGGATGGGACGGAGGAAAAAAAAAAGGTGAGTGTGTTGTGGGCGGTGACGTGATAATGTGATTCGAAAATGAGCTCCATCATCTATCCGTGTCGATATATGCACATCCACAAGCATATATATATATATATTTTATATTTGTGCATATAGAGTTTGCTACTCTCCTTCTTTTTTTTTGTGTGTGTGTGCCTACGCACAACATACCATTAATCAGATGCCGCGGCCCCTTTTTTTTTTTTAGTTTGTTTTTTCTTTCTATTACGTTGTCGGCTTTGTTGATCACTGCAAACTACTCCACAGATAGATATGCACATCTTTCAGCGGCACCAGGTTCGGGTGTGATTGCGTGCCGTGCTCAGGGGGTGACGTTTAAGCTGCTGCAGGAAAGTTGAGCGAAGGGATCATACCAAGAAAGGGAAAAGTGAACAGGAAAATAATATATATATATTTATAAAGAAAAAGAATGCCCCTATTTACTCACTTTTAAAAAATTTTTTCTGCTCGGTTTTGTCAGTGCATAGAATCGCCTCCTTTTTTTTTTTTTTGCTCCTTCTCACTTTTTTTTCTCTACGAGCCTCATCCCATTCTTTCTCTCCTTCCCTCCCCGAACCGTACATGTATGATTTTTGTCCGTTTGTCTTTTCGTCCCCACACCATCCCGCCTACTGGCACTGATAACTCGTGATTTGAATTTTGCCGCAATTCGAATGTTTTTTTTTTGTTTGTTTGTTTCATTCGGCACCACCTCGGTTGTGGTGGCGACAATCTCGCCCCCCCATTTTTTTTTCTCTTTTTTCTCTTTTTTTTGTGTGTGTGTTTTTTGTTTTTTTTTTTACTTTCTCGAGTGTGCGTTTGGACAGGTTCAGTGGATGGCCTTCTCGCGTTTACTGCTCCTGTCGTGGAATTGAGTGCTGCGTTACGTCATGTTTCAGTGCGTCAATGCATTTATGTGATGGGGAAATAAAGAAAGGTTGAGATCTGCCTCTTCACAGATGCGTTTATGGGTTGTCCTGGGACTTTGTAAGACACTCTTCAGATATACTGGGGAGTATCGTTATTGTTATCAATTCGTCATTTGAATTGTTTTCTTTTTCTTTTTTTCTTTTTTTTTTATTTTTCTCTCTTTTGTGTTTGTTTCTGTTTCTCTTTGTGGCCCTGTGTCGGTGTGTGTTCATGTCTTTTTACACCTTTGTTGCTTTGTCGGGGCAAGTGTAAGGGTTTTTTTTCTTTTTCTTTCTCGTCAGTGTGGAGGTTGAAGAAAATAGATTCGTTATCTGTTAGAGTTGGTTCTTTCCTTCTGTGTTTTTGTTGTTGTTCTTGTTTGCTGATATTTGTTTCTAATTGTTTGGCGCCCGGTTTCTGAAAGCGAGAAGAAAAAAAAACACACACAAAGAATTGGGAGATTGATTAAAAAATAAAGGAGTGAAAGATGAAAGGAAGAAACATTTTTGTGGGTATTTGCCCCATATGCTGCGTCCGAAAGCATGTTTATATATGCACACCGGCGCTATACAAGTAGATATATAGTTAAATAAACGTCTATATACATATATATATATATATATATATATATATATATGTACTTGTATTCATACATGTAACGGTACTCCCTCAGGCGGAGCTATTTTATTGCGATGCAATACAAGACCTATTATACATGTTTTTATTTTATTTTATTTTGCTTCTGCCGCTTTATTTTGATTGTCCGTAGGTGTGTCCGCGTTTTCTCTTCTTTCCTTTTTTTTTTCCTTCTTTGTTTCCTCCTTCTCCACCTTAGTGCAGCAGTAACACAATCTGTTCTACCTTTTTGATTAGAATCTTTTTTTTTTGTTTTTGTTTTTGTTTTTGTTGTTGTTCCGTCCTACTGGTACTTTTCCTCATGCTGGTTCGAACATGGATGTTGCTCAATAGGCCAAAGGGGCCGCAGGGATTACGTCCTGGAAAAGAGTACCGCTTAACTGTCCCATACAGAAGTGAGGTGACAATGCTTCGCCTTGCAAATCATAAGGCTATTAACTCTAATATACGTGAACTTTTCAAAAAACCACTGGTGATGAACAATATTAAAGCCATTCCCCGCGATTTGGGAGAAATTCCGCGCGACTACGTCCTCCGGCTGCTTTTCTTTCATCAGCCCATACGACTCGTGGACTTGTGGACGATTTGTAAGGAGCACGATGACGTTCCACTGGATTCGGCGAAACATCTGCGATTAGTATTAAAAATAGCCAAACTTCAACGGTGGGTGTACGCGGAAAAGAATCAAACGAACAACCTTTACTACTACTACGTGCATCAGAGTAGAATGCAAGAGGTACAGCAAATGGTTCGAGCCAGTGAGGTGCGAAAGAAAGAACAAGAAAGTTTACGGGAAATTGAAGCTGAAAAATTGCGTATGGAAGAGCAAGAACGTCGTAAGGTGGCACTTGACGAGAATATTGTAGCATTGCAAAATGCGCTCGTTTCAAATATTGCACAAATTCAGGAGTTTGACCCGGGGTTTGCACGATCGAAACCATATGTAACGGAAAGTGGTGCAGTGAATGTAGGGTGGGGGTTGAATGATGGAGGTAGCGCTGCATGCAGTAGCGATTTGGGTGGGCAGCAAGTGGCATAGTTACTGAATTCAGTGGCGCAGTTTATGCGGAATCACATATATATATATATATATATATATATATTGAAAAAAAAATAACAACAACAAAATGACGTCGTATGTGGTTGTTTAATCTGGAAGGTGCCATCTTCTCCATGTGAGCGATATCTCGGTGGTAGATGTTTCACCTTTTGCAAGTTACTGGGTTCGTGTTAAGTTACCGAGTCGTTTACATCCCGTCAAACCTTTTTATGCTTATATCGTTTTGGCAGTGTGTGTGTGTGTGTATGTGTATGTGTGCGCAGTCTCCGTAGTCCATAGGTTTGTAGTGCTCAGATAGCGCTTAACATAACATATTGTCTTCCTAACTCATTCACTGACTGCGTTTTTGTGTGTTAACTCTGTTTCATCTCGCATCATAGTCATCGTGGTCTTGCTTTTTCTTTTTTTTTCTTCTCGCCCTTTTGTGGGTATTTTGTAAAAACTGAGTGGACCGCTTGGGGGGAACAATTCGCCCCAGCGAGTTAACTGCACCACTAGCATCTAAAAAAAAAAAAAAAAGAAGAAACGGGTGGGGACAGTGGGCCTAAAACATACAAGTCCTTGAATTTACGCACGTGCGTCGGATTTTTTTTTTGTTTGCTTCATTATTATTACTATTACTAATATTATTATTATTATTATTTTTTTTTCGTGAGCGTGTGCAAGCATCAACATCCATAGATATTTCAGATGTGTGACACAGGCGTTCAGCCACCTCTTGCGGTTGTGGTCCCCGGAAGCCCCGTTATAACGCAGTTTCAGTGCATTGTTGAAGGTACCAACTGGATTGTACCCTTGGGTTTTGCTCCAGAGAGTATTGTAGTATTTCTCACATTCCCTACACTATTAAATCCCGGTACAGCACTGGGCATTTATCTCGCCCGAGAGGATGATAGGGCATTTGCATATGTTGGACATTTATCGAATACAGCACCCAGTGCCATATTGCGTGTTCCATCAACATTTATCAACATTGATTCTCCCGTACGTGTCTTACTGGGAGTCAGCACTGAGCGAGAGGTGGATATTGCGAATTTAGACGATGCAACAAAACAGCAACAGGAACAAGATAGAGCGGCTACAAAACTGGCCTTATCAGAGCGACTTGCGGAGGATTTGTATAATTTTGTGACTTCGTACGGCCGGGTGGTGCCCGCGGAGCAAAATGACGGGAAGTCGGAGGAGGCCGTGTTTCTTCCCATGTCGTTTGTAGACCGCTGGCGTGAGCGTGTGATGAAAAGGATGCGGAAGGAACTGGCCTTTTGGAGTTGAGATGCAAAAAAAAAAAGAAAAAGCGGGGGAGGGGAAAATAATAATAATAATAATATCGTAAAGGTGCGAGAAAAGTGAAGGAGGAATCCTTGGGGTCTCTGCAGTTTTGATGTGCGGCCGGGAGATGTATTCATTCCGCCGCTACAACTTCAGTCGCAGTTCAATGCAGCCGCGGGTGTAGGGTTCGGAGAACTTCTGTGGTTATTTATGTGGCGGGTGGGGACTTCTATTCAGTTATGTGGAGTTCGCCCAACGCTAGCTAGTGATAGATAATCATTATTATTATTATTATTATTATTATTATTGTTATTACTATTACTATTATTATTGTTCTCACCGTGTTACTATTGTTATTATTACGTATTATCTGAAACCACAACTGTTTACAATCCTTTGGACTAATCGATTATTTTTCCGACATACGCTGTTGGATCAGCGGATGTTTAGCTCATTATTTTCTTCCTTTACATTTAATCTTGTTGTCTCATGAGCTTTATCTTACATGATTTTTTCCTTCTTTTTTTTTTTTTAAATATAAAAAAAAATATTTCCACTATTTTTTTTTCCAGCAGCTGTGTACATTGGCTGAACCGCAGTATTTGTGCGAAGATATAGCCACAGTTACCGAAAAGCGGAAGGGATAATAAAGGCAAAACCAACATATTGACCGCAGCAAAGGAAATAAAAAAAGAACTAGAGTAGAGCCAAAGCGGTTGTGCTGTTGGGGATTGGAAGTGGGCAATCAGTCACTGCGCTCGGAGGTTGTTGACGTTAATTTTTTTCTTTTTTTTCGGATACCCACAGTGGAAAAATATATATATTAAAAAAAAAAGGAAAGGAAGGGTGGATCAAAGCTGCAACAACAAAAACAACACCGAAAACAAAAAAACAAAAAATAACTGTGTAAGAGATTAATAAGATAGAAGAGAGGTAAGGGGGAAAATAAAAAATAAAAAATAAAGCACAACCAGTCTACCGTGGATTGAGGGAGGGGAAATAAAATTAAAGTTAAAAAAACAAAAAGGGAACAAGAACGGAAAGTTAAAGAAAAAGAAAGAAGGGCAGTACGGAAGGTGGAGAACTTAACGAAGAGAAAGAAAAAGGTGACATAAAGTTTTCCCGGTGGACGCGCAGCCGTATTTTCGTGTAAGCGGAAAGTGTGAGTTTGCCACCGTGGCATTCACGCGTTCACGCATTGTTTTCTGTTATTTCTTTTAGTCGTTGCCTCACTTGTTGTGAGTTTTACTGTTCACTTTCAAGTGCACGCATTGTCGCATATCGGTGGATATTCATTAGGGTTGGTAAAGTAAACAGCAGCGAAAGGATAGGAACAACTCAGAGATGGGTGCCTTTCCGTCTCATGATGCCCCTGAGCTCATATACTCAATGTTAGTTCTGCGTCCATCGACAAATTCTCAGGTTGAGGTTTGCCTGGTGCCTCTTCTGCCGCGTTTCTTCAATGATGGGCACAAGAAGGCGAAGAAGAAGCTCAATGAACTTCTCGCCAGCAAAGGAGCGCATCAATCGTCACTAGCGGCGTCACTTGCCCCTCGAGCCCCAGCGACTATAGCTCCAGGGAAGGTTCCAGATCAGGGAATCGGTCACGCCTTAGTGGACTACTTCATTTCCAGTACGGAGGGATCCTTTTTTGTAACCACAAAGGATGCCGTAGTTAGTAAAGTGGCCATGCAAGCGGAGCAAGGTCAAAGGGAGAGGTCTGACATCAGCACTACTGGAGGAAGATCCGCACCAGGTACCGCCTCCACAGGTGAGACACAACCCTCCAATGCACCATCTCATACGGCGCATCATTCGTCATCCCACCAGGCAATGTCCAACTCTGTGCGGCCGGTGCCATTTGCCGTTTGTATTGTGGATTCGGATGTCTCCACGGGAACTCCGGGCACCACTGGAGGGTCCGCACAAGCGGCAGCCGCTAAGCACCATCATGTACATGCCAATAATGTTGTCCTTATCAAAGGGCGGCGGCTGCAACTTGTTGGCTTTATTGCATGTTGTATGGATCGCCCTGTGCGACACATGACCACGGCAAATCCTGTCAAACCACATGGAGCTAGCGGTGGGGCGGGAGCAACCTCTGGAGAGGGAAAGAAGCAAGGAATCCCTGTCTGTCTGGATGTTATTTTTGATGATACAGAGGCACATGGGTTCCTTACCGAGTCTGTAGTGTTGTTGGCATCATTTGCCTTCCGCAAGCAATTCTTGAATTGTTGTGCTCTTCACTTTCGGGCCGGGGATCCCGATGTGGAATCATCATTTGGGCGCCACATGGACCCCTTGCAGCTTCGACTAGTGATGAGGCATGACAACTATCGCATTTTACGCCTGTTTCATAGCCGGTACCCCCTGTTAGACATGGTCAAAGAGCTTCGCGTAAGCGGGGGCTCGTCGGCCCCGCAGTTCTCTCTCTATGAAAACGATGGAAATGAGGTTGGTTTAGAAGTGACGTTTGGTATGAATTTTTTAACGCGGTGGATGCGGTTTGTGGAGAAGATGATGCACGTTGAGACGGTGGTTGGTAACCACATCCGTTGCGGCACCACCGCCATAATGTCGGAGCGAGATAAACTAATACAGGAGCGCAGGGACAGTGGCGCATTCCTGGAGGAGGAGGAGGATGATGAGCGAATCTTTGGGGGAGCCGTGTACGCCGTGTCGCTGAGGCGGTGGGCTGCTGCAGAGAAGCAGGCGGTTCAGCAACAACAGCAAGTTCCATTGAGTGGAGCATCTCCCATGTATGTGTATCCCACTACCGCTGCTCCTGGTCAGTACTGGCCACAGATGTCCGTGATGATGGGACAACCTCCAGGGTGGCCCACTAGTGTTGTTCCTTTGAGTGCTGCTGCTGCTGCACCGACGGCCGTGGCACCGGTGATTGGGCAACAACAACCATTTGTTATTCAAGCATCAGGGACGCGACCGCAATTGTACTACGCGTCGCCGCAACCGACTGTAAGTGGGAACGCCACTTTTGTTACCCAGAGCGGTATTCCGATAGTACAGCAAGCAGCGACGGCGTCTCCATTTGGTGTCGCGGCAACACAACCCGCCTCTGGGCAGCAGATCGTATACGTCATGCAGGGCGCCCAGGCAACTTCCGCTAGTGTTGCAGCCCCCACAGTTTCGGCTATGGCGCCTGGCATGACTCCTCAAGCATTTTATTATCCCCAAACTACCGCCTATGCTGTTCCCTACTCTCCATACGGCTTTCAGCAGCAACCACAGCAACAATTGGTAACACAAGCGACTCATATTGGCACTCAACAACAACAACAACAACAACAGCAGGTGACATCAGCGGGGCAAGTAGTTCAACAGTAGACAGTGGTGGCACCGCGCAATTTTTTTTTTTTTGTGGTAACGCCACACCCTATGGGTGTTGTTATGTACTTGTAGTTATCCCTATTTATTTATTTTTTTATTTATTTATCACGTGTGAAACGGGGTATTTTTGTCATTGCCCCATAACACGTGTGAGTGTAAAGCGGCTGTGGCTCTGATTGTTTGATGCCAACGATGGAACATGTGGTGCGTATGTGGGGGGCAAAAAACAAACAAACAAACAAACAAATAAACTAATTAACGGAGTAAATACGGGTGGGTCGAGAGGGTGAAGTGGGCAATCGGTAGGAATGGAAAAGGAAAAGAGACGAAGTACGTTTGTACATGCAACTTGCTTTCACATCATACCGATTCCCTATCCCCCGTAAATGAACTAATAATATAAATAAGATCATTAAAAAAAGAAGAAGCTAGCCAAAAAAAAAATGATATACACACATATATATATATATATATATATATATATTTGAGGGGGGGAAAAAAAAGTATATACATAAGTATATATGTGCGGTGGAGGTAAGTGCGTGTACTTCGTGTATATGTGTTTGTGTTTGTGTACATGCCCCTCTTTCCTCCCTCCCTCCCCCTCCCTCCAAAACAAACAAACAAACAAACTTATATATATTTTAGCTAACATTGTTGTGAGTAACGAAGTGAAGGGTGCGAATAACGAATGGCCCGTCGTACAGAAGCGCGTGGAGGGGAGGCATATGAAATATATGATTAAGGAAAAGGAAAAGGAAAAGGAAAAGGAGGAAGAGGAGGAGGAGGGAAATAAGAAAAAAAAAGAAAAGGAAAAAAAAATAACTCAATGGTGAGATATGGCGGTAATATTTCTGCATTGGCATGGGTGTTTGTGTGCATGTGACAGAGAGTTTAAGGTAAAGTTGCTGTTGTTGTTTTTTTTTCTTCTGTTTTCTTTTATACAAAAGTGGAAAGGGACAGGAAGGAGAAATTAGTTTTGTGAGAACACCTGTAACATCCGGGCGCGTGCGTTTGTGTGTGTCTGTTTTGTGCGGAAAACAGAAAAAAAAAAGATAATTGAGGTAAATGCACAAATATCAACTAATGGATATCTCACCATCATCATCATTATCATTACCATTTTCATTAGCAACGTTATCGCCATTTTTGGTAACACCCTCATTTGTAATGGCAGCTGTTTTCACTCTGAGTTGAGTTATTTCCTCCCTTTTCAATGGCGCATATATTAAAACCGCCGTTGCCATCGCCGTTGCCGTTACCGCTATCATCATTGCTCTCTTTTTTTTTTTTCTCTCTCTCTCTGCTTTTCGTAATGAACATTCCTCAAAATGTGATTATAGCTGAATATTCGTGTGCCTTTTACCTCAGTGGGTGTCAAGCTTCCGTCACAAGTAAGAAAGTAAAAAAAAAAAGAGAAGGAATACATCACTAATTTTCTTTTTTTCTTCTTCTTCTTCCTTTTATCGGGGTGGTGATGGTCATGACCTTCCGAATGTTTCTACTTTTTTAAAAAGAAAAAAAAACAACAACAATATTTTATGTTCTTCAATCATGTTCTCTTTTTTTTTTTTTCTCTCTCTCTCTCTCTCTCTCTCCCTCTCTCCCCCTCATCCTCTTTTTCGTTTGTTTTATCTTCTTTCGTTTGAATTGCTGCTTCTTCATTTATCTTATCTTCTTGTTTGTGTTTGTTTCGGCTTTTTGTTTTGTTTGTTTGTTAAACAGAATCACCCTTTTCAGCGGTTATGCATTTTTGTATCTCATTAAATTTCCTCTTTGTCTCCCTTTTGTCTCTCTTTTTCTTTTCTTTTGAATTTGGCTTCAGTACACACTTTATATTAGAACATATCATATTACAAACACATACAAATATATATATATATATATATATTATATTTGTATTTATCAACTGAAACGAATTTCCCTTCCATCTTCTTGCGAAACTTCCTCACATGGATGCAGCCTTTGTGCGTGGATGATAAATACGTGAATACGTTCGCTTATATTCAATACATAAGCGGGTGCAATTGTCGTTGTTGTTGTTGTTGTTGTTTGTGCACGCGTACATGAAACATTTTCTCATTATTATGTGCTTATGTTTCCTTTCTTTTCCTTTCCTTTTCTCTCTCTCTCCCTCTTTTCCGCACGCGCACACAAACATGCACATGAATATGCGCAACATCTTATTAAATATGATTGCTGGAGTTGTTTTATATTAATAATTTTGGTCCCCTTCCTTTTCCTTCATCTCCTCCTTGAGTAAATGGATAACTTCCATTTTATACACTATGTAAGGTTTAATATAAATATAAATCAATAAATAAATAAATATATATATATATATATTAGAAAAAATGAAAGGAAGGAGAAGGCAGCGAAAATAAAAGAATAGAAGAGAAAAGATAGGAAAGGAGAGGAGGAGAAGGGGGAAAAAAGAAGAAATTAAAAAAAAAAAAGTAAAATGTGATAATTATAGAAGAATGAACAGTGGTGTCCGAGCGGGAATGTTAAATAGTGCAATTGATGTGAGAGAGAAAGTAAGAGAAAGAGAGAGAGAGAGAAAGAAGTCCTAGGGTTTCAAACAACATCATTCATGGGATATATAGGAAGCCAAAAAAAGGAACATATTTGTCTTTTGTCTTTTGTCTTCTTTCTTTCATTGAAAAAAAAATAATTCATCATTGCCTTATATATATATATATATCACTCAGTGATCACGTAAGCTAATGATGAAAAGGGATCAAATGCATTTCATCGGCACCTCGCCTACGAGAAACCCGGAAGGTTACGCATAACCCGACTCAAGAAATTACGGAATTATCCAGTGGGAAGGAAAAAGCAACAACAACAACAAAACAACCACATGTAACTCAGGACTCAATACTTTACAAGTGAGGAAAAAAAAATAAAAATAATTACAAACTTAAGTTTTTATTGGAGGTCCGGCTTTGGAAGCCGTCATATCGAAAGACCGCCATCTTTAGTTTTCCCCTTTTGTTTGTTTGTTTATTTTTGTCCCTCGGAAAGATGAGTTGAAACTCACTTCAACAATATCATGTGCCCAATACTTTCCATTACCATAAGAGAGAAAGAGTGAAAGAGAGAGAGAGAGGGTACTCTAAGTTATTATGCATTGTAGTTATATATTTATATGTACATTAATATTAATATTAATATTTTTGTTATTTAATTTATATATTTATATATTTTTATATATTTAAGTCGGCCTGTTGGTATCCATGCAAAACCGACCCGTGCATGAAATGTGGACTCTCATAACATAATATAAACTCAAATTCGGTACTGGTTGCTTGATATTACGGTAACGCATTTACTGCCAAAAGGCAAACAACTCTCTGAAGGGAGAAACAAATATAGGCGCATGCATGCAAAAAAAAAAAACAACAACACAAAAGAGGAAAATATGGCTTCAGGAAAAGAGGCACGGAAGCGAATCAAGAAGAAAAATAAAAATAAAAAATTAGAAAGTGGGTGGGAAGGAGCGAAGAGAAATATTTCTATTAGTGGTGACTGTTATGTAGATATGCACTCAGCAGAGACATTAATATAGACATGTGAAAAAATAAGTAGGTGTATATATATATAATAAATATATATATATATGTGTGTTTATATGTATGTATATATATATAATAAATATATATATGTATATGGTGGTGCGTGTTATAAGAGGAGGAGGTTTAATAGTGTGGGATTTGTACAGTTGTTTCTCTCTTATCAATTCATTCGTTTGTTTCTGTGTTTTCCTCTCACCATGCATCGATAAGACGGGAATTGTCACCCGAAAGTTTGTTAATGCACTTGTTTTTTTTTTTTACTTTCTCGCATTTTCTGTAGCCCAGTGCCACTTCGACTACTATTACTATATTATTATCAGTAGCAGTAATAGTAGTAGTAATATCAATATTTGCTTTGATGTTATTAAAGTTGATATGTTATGAGTGTTGTGATTGTGACTGTTAAGATTTAATTTCTTGTTTCCCCTCTGTGAGTGTATTTTTATATATTATTATCATTGTTATTTTAATCTGTAATCTCTTTGTTTTATTTATGTCTCTCTCTCTCTCTCTCTCTCTTTGTTTGTCTCTTTGTTTTACGTCCACTACTTCAATTCGTTTCTTCTTTCACTTTCCCTTTTTTTTTCGTAAAAAAATTGTGTCCCTTCCGTTTAACCACGCAATTTTCTGTTGTGTTTCACTGCATTGCATTGCATTGCATTCACATTTGACGGGGTTAGCCGGAAGGGAAGTGAAACACACAAGAAAACAAAAGAAAAAGGTAAAGTAAAACAGAAAAAAAAAGAGTAAAGGGAAGTTATTTATTTATTTTATTTTATCTTCTGTTCGTATTTGTCGTCCGCGCGACATTCGGCGTTTGTTTTTGTGTGCGCGGTTTTGGCTGTTAGTTTCATATCCAGTCGGATCCGTTCAGTGGCGTGGCTGTGCGAAAAAGTTTAAGGAGGAGGAGGAGGAGGAGGGGAAGGAAAAAGAAAAAAGAAAAAGAAGAGGAAAGAAAAGAAAAGAAAAGAAAAGGAAAGGAAAGGGGAAAGAGGCGCGGCTCATCTGCACTTTTACTCCATTGCATTCGCCCTTTAAAAGAAAAAGAAAAAGAAAAGAAAAGAAGGGAAGGGAAGGGAAGGGAAAAGAAGGAGGAAACAAAAAAGAGGAAAATTCCTTTACCCCTTTCTTGTGCCATCGTCATCGCAACACTATAAACAATAGGGAACGTGTGTAAACCTTTTCTCTATCTCTCTCTCTTTTTTATTATTATTATTTTCTTTGTTCCATACAAACACACAAGCCGACTTAACATAAGGCAGTTGGAGCGGAAGCCGCGGGCACCACCACTGCTGTAGTTGTTTTTTTCTATTTAGTTTTTCTTTGTTCTTTCGTGTCTTATCTTATTTTAATTTACTCTTGTTTTTTGTTTTAGTGCTTTTTTTCTTTGATTTATTGTTGTTGTCGGCACCGTTATTGTTATTGTTGGTGCTACTCCCAGTGGTGCATTACTTCGGACGAGGCAAAGTAGTCCATTTTTTTTTTTAAATTATTCCTCCTCTTTGTTCTCTTTCTTTTATTTAATTCATATTTTTTTTTACTATTTGTTACCGTTATTATTTGTTTATTTGTTGTTTCCATTTATTTTAATTTACTGTCCTGTCAAACACTTTCTTTACGAAGGTGTAAGTTGGGAAAAAACGTGCGCACGGGAGAGAAACAGAAATACAAATACATACAGAAGTTAGGGGAGAAATAAACTAAAGCAAAAAAGAAAAAAAAGAAGAAAGAACAGAACGAAACAGAAGAAAAACGGAAGGGGAAAAAGAACAGAATTAAGTGACAACACAGTGAGAAGAAGGAGTGAAAGCGGAAAAGGGGGAAAACAAACAGTAACAAAGCAAAAGAAAAAAAAGAGTGAAATTCTCTGCTTAATAAAAAGCAAGTGTATATAACATATATATCTATATATATATACCTCTAATTTGTTTATTTATTTATATATTTGTCTTGTTATTGTTATTGTTATTTTTTTATTTTTGATTACTTTGCCATTGATATATATATATATATATATATATATTTGTTAACAATGGGGGGTATTCCTTCACGTGACGCGCCTACTACATTGTTTTGCCTTCGGTACGGCACCCATGAGGTAGGACTCATTCCCCTCGTGTACCGCTACTTTCACAGTGATAACAAGGAGTTGCGAGAGCAGTTTGTGCGGGTGCGTAATGATCCGAGCATACGCTACAGCTTCATGCGTAGCCCCGAGTATCGTATGGATGAAATACCAAAGAAAGTGTATACAGAGAAGACTCTGGACAAGTTCCTTGATGTTATCGATGAATCACTTTACGATTCCACAAGTGCGATGCTCGCAGATGAAGACGCGCCATTCCGGCCCGTTCCTTGCGCCGTTTGCTTCGTGTATGTTAATGGTCGTGAGGGATCTGATTGTTTTTCATTCTATGGCCGCCGCATTAATATCATTGGTCACTTTGGCTGTTACGAATCCGAGGATAGGGTTAGTGAAGGCCCATGCCTCCACGCCCGAAAAACCATTTTGAAGGCTGCGGGTGATCGCACGCTGGAGCGTGTTGTTACACTGGCCGCTATGATGCTTAAAGGGGAATTCTTCCGCGCCGTTCAAACGGTGTGCCCCACGCGGGACCCACTGGCAATGTTAAAGCGCCGACTGAATCCCTTGATACTTGTCGCCTCTACACCATGGAACAGTTACCCCACCTTGAAGTTTGTTTACGATACCGCCGTTATTGCATGGGCGTATGGAAAGGAAGTCGTTGAGGCGGATCCGCCGCGCCTCTCCATGTACGAAATTGAACAAAGCGGTGAGGGTGGCTTATGTATGCGAGTCAGTGGCTCGGTGCTTTTGTGGGCTGTTATGCGCGTGTGTGAGACACTTACGCTTTCTGCGGTGCGTGGATCCTGGGAGCAGTACGTGCTGGATGACTTTGAGATGCAGCAGAAGGAAAAGATTGTCTCCCAGTGGCTTTCCACAAGCCCACATGTAAACAGTTTCCTCGGGTCAGAAACATTCACCGACCTCGTACAGAAACGACTGGCTACTCTTCTGCGGGAAGTTGTGCGCGCCCGTGAGACCCCGACAGAAGACACAACGCTGTGGGGTGAATCACAGGAGTATAGTCATGATGGAAAACTCTACCGTATCTTCAATTCCCCAACTTGCGGCCCTTTCCTCGCAACTGTGAAGAAGAAGGTGCCTAAGCGGGGAAGCAGCGCCAACACCGGCAATGCAAGTATTACAAGTGCAACTGGTGGTGACTCAGCGAGTGACCGGCGCTCCAGTGGTGTTCACCTCACGGACTCACCCAGCAGTGGTGGAGAAAATAAATCCCGCAGCTCCGGTCAGGGGAACCCCCGATCCAAAAACAATGGCAACCAACCTTCTGGTTTCCCCGCACACAACAATGCTGGTCAGCCGCCGCAGTACAAAGATGCTGTCAATAGTGTTCTCCAGTCGCAGTTCGCAACAGCTGCGCAGCGTGTCGTGTATCAAATGCCGCCTTCCGTCGGCAAAACCTCCCAGGGCCAAGTGTCCGTTTCCCCTCAGATGTCACCGCAGTTTGTACCGATGTTTCAAACTGCACCTCCGCCACCCATGCAGCAATTTAGCGTTCCATATGTTGTAATGGCGCCACCCGAGTCACAACCGCAGCCGCAACCTCAACCTCAACCACAACCCCAAATGGGAATGGTGTTCCCAAGCACTGTTGCAAATTATGTGCTTTTGCCAGATGGGCGGGTCGGAATGATCAACGCACCAGCGCCCCCCACTATGGGCTTCTGGGGTCAGTGAGCGAAGCTTCTGCGCTGCGGGGAGTGGGGGAAGTGTTTTTTTTAAATTTTTTTACTCTTTTTATTTTTATGTTGTTGGTGTTGTGTTATTGTTATTATTATTATTATTATTAATCACTGGCAGTGTAAATATGTGCCTGGTTACGTCCGTATTGGTGTACGTATATAAACATATATATATATATATATATATGTATTCGCTTTATTACCCGCATTCTTCCACTTCAAGAAGGGCAAAAAGGAAGAGAAATAAAAGAAGAAGAAATGTAACTTTGTGTTTTGGTTTTTATTTGCCCCCCCTCCCGGTTTCTTCGCTTTGTCTCTCTTCTCCTGCATACACGTGCGCTATTGTGTTGCGGGCCAAAATGGTGTCATTTGTTTGTTTGTTTATTTGTTCAGTGTTAAAAAGTTTTCACTGCTTCATCATTTGTAGCTGTGGCGGTGCTTTTTTTTTTCTTTTTCTTGTGTGTGCATATATATATATATATATTGACGTTGTTTATTTTTGTTCCGTGCGGTGCCGAGTGACCGCTGTTGTTCCTAACTTTTGGGTAGACATCACTAAAACGCATTTCTACTTTGTAGTTGCTATCGTTGTTGTTTTTTTTCCAAAGAAAAATATTTGTTTATTATTACTATTTTTTAATAATATCTTCCAGCAACTGAAGAAAAAAAATAATTATTATAATAATATATATTATAATTTAATTATTTATTGGGTTTGATAACTTGTTTGGTACATTTTCAAGGAACCAAAAATTTTTTTGTAGAATTTATTTTATTTTATTTTTTTTTTGTTTTTACCCCTTAAATTGAAGTAAGAAAGGGGACAAAGAGGAAGAAAAAGAAAATAAAATGAGGGATAAGGTCAAAATAGATAAGGGAGCGTTGAAATTAAAGAAAAAAATATGTATTTTTTCGATACCTCTCATAAGTCTTCTTTAAAAAAAACGAGACCCATGTTATTTAATAAAACAATTCAGAGAAAACGAAATGAGAGAAGAGGGGTAAAAAAAGAGGAAGATACAAAACGCCATTTCATTGATGGCAATGTGTTGAGTGAATGGGACATTGCATTTTTTATTTTTTATTTAAAAAAAATATATATTAAATGAATGATAGTTAGCGAAATGAAGCAGAAAGAAAAGAAAAGAAAAGAGAAGAGGAGGTAGAGGGAAGAGATGATATTAATAACCGACCATTGTAAGAAAAGTAAAGAAAAAGGCAAAAGAAAAGGCATTGTGTTATTGCAGAAAAGACACAAACATGATGCCGTGTAGAGGAGGAAAATATACTCCAAAATAATAATTAAAAAAAAAAAAGAAAGAAGCGCTGTGGCACCTACGCAATCACATTTATAAATACCTAAATATTTAAATACAAGACAAATCAAGCGACACATGTATATTTGTATTTAATGTATTTATAATATATTTGTTTATTTATTTATACGTATACATACATACACGAATGAACAAATAAACACAGAAATATATATATATATATATATTTATTTATTTATTTATATTTATATTTATATATATACACGCATACTTAATAACAAATACCCCAGAGGAACATGGTTTCACGATTGTCAGCCTTTTCCTCGTTATTTTATCTTTTTTTTTTTTTACTACCAAAATACTGAGAACCCCCGCCGATTTTGTATTTTTTTTTTTTTTAGTTTCATGTTTACCATCGTCATGATGTTTATTTACCACTACTACTAATTATTATTATTGTTGGTGTTGGTGTTGGTGCTGTTGGTTTTTTTTTTATTTTCTTTCGTTGTAGCTGCGTAACGCAAATCGTTTTGTTTGTTGATTGTGCCCCCATTTTAATATATTTTTTTTTTCCCCCTTTTTTACACTGTTTTTTTTGTTTGTGCTCCCATAATTTTTTCAATGATTGTTTTTTATTTTTATTTTTATATTTCTTGTTATTATTGTTGTTGTTACTATTTTTTCTAAATTTATTTTGCGGACATATTTATATTTCAATATTTAATGCGTCCATTATAATTATTATCACTGGTTTCATTATCACCTCGTCTTGTTTTTTGTCTTCGTCATGAATCTGCGGACGTATTTCTCATAATGTCCAAAATAAATAAATAATAGTAATAATATTAATATATATATTAATATTGTGTGATGCGTATTTCTATCTCTTATTTTCAACTTGTAAAGAGAAGGAAAAAGAAAAAAAAAAGGCAACAAATCTGTAACATGCATTACTCTTCGTAGTAGTAGTAGTACTAGTAGTTTTTTTTTCCCCCAACCAGCTCCCGTTTTTGGCCGTTATTTTTAATTTTATTATTATTATTATTATTATTATTTTGCTCCTCATCTACATCTTTTGTCGTTGTTATTGATGTCTTTTTTTTTTTTGTCTCGTGGAGGGCAGCAAAATAATAATTAAAAAAATATAATAAATTTAAAAGAGAAAACAAAAACACAAAACAGAGCAAAAAGGAAAAAAAGAAAGAAAATGGTAGCGGGGAATCGTGTTGGGGTTTAAGCGAGAAAAAAAAATAATAATTCCAAGCAACAGCACCAACAATATTAGTAGTAGTAATAAAAACAAACAAACAAACAGAAACAAATATCTCTTTTTTTTTTGTCTTCTTAAAAAGTTGTGTGTATAAAAAGTTCCTGCACGCGGATGTAGGCCTCCTTCCTCGTCCCACTTCTCGTATTTTATTACTATTATTATTGTTATGATTACCATCATATATATTACTTTAATATATATATATATATATATATATTTCCTGCACATATGCTCCGAAACATATATGAATAAATACAAAAAAAACTAAATATTTATTATATATTTATACATAATTGTTTTCATCATGTTTTAACACTCCCAATATAAATGTGAGTGATTTTATTTTATTTTTTTGACGTGTACGTGTATTCAATTTCCTTCTAACGAAATGAAATGAATGCCCTTGAAAAAGAGAGAGAAGTGAAACTTTAAAAAAAAAAACAAAAAAATTAAAGTAAATGGGAGGGCTGAAGGGGTCGTGTACTCCTAATTTTATTTTAATTTTTTTTTTGTTTTGTGACTTTTTGTTGTTGTTGTTTTCGTCGTTTTATTTCCTTCTCTTTTTTTTTTGTTAAAGCACCCGACGCCGCGAGTAATGACGCAGTGGGAAGCAGTGGTGTAAACAATTCCAAGAGAGTAAAGGAGTTGAAAAGTGGAGCAACAATAAATAAATATAATTTGTAAAATTATTGTGTGACGAAACAAAACAAAGCACAGCAAAACGGAAATGAAATATATATGTAGATATATATATATATATTTTGAGTGAGTAAATGAGTAAATACCCCTCTTTTTTTTGATTTTATTTTTTTGAGTGTGAGGAAAGAGGAGAAGGAATATTAATGAAGGAGCGGATTGTTTTCTAGTTAAACAAAAAAAATTATATAGAAACTGGTAGAGAACACACGGGATGGAAATTGAGCGGTAAAAACTTGAGAAGAGGACGAAATTTTAAGAAGGGTGTGCGAGCGATGTACATTTCATTTTATTTTTTGATTCTCTTTTATTACTATTATTATATTTACTTTACTTTTTTCTTTCTTTTTCTTTCTCTTTTTATATCTTATATGATCATTAATATTTTGCCTCTTGTTAATAGAGGTTCATGCAGCGCATTCGCCTTCGTTGGTGCAGTTCTTCATGATCAATTCGTAAATCTCAACCCGCCGCGTCACTTTTTTCCTCCCATTTTGTTGTGTTTGATTTGAAAGGGGGGAATGGGGTAAAAATTAGAAGGAGAGCCATTGTGTTGTTCATTCGCAAGTGTGTTGTTATTAAAATTCAACTTATATATATTTCTTTATTTCTCTGTATATTTTTAACGCATTTTTACTTTTAAATAAATAAACAAATAAATAAATAAATAAATATATATATATATGACTATTGATTTTCTCCTCCTTATTTGGTCGTTGTTGATACTTGTATTTCTTTTTTTTTTGTGTGTGTTGTTTGTTCGTAAGTTTAACTCAACCTCTGTTACCATTACATATGTGTGTTTGTGTCAAGGAGTGCGATAGAGCGAGAAGGAAACAAAGATTGTGTTTGTGTGCATTTGAAAGAAAGACAAAAATAAAAAGCAAAGCAAAGAGGGTGAGAGTATATATATATAATAATAATTATTATTATTATTATTATTATTATTATTATTATTATTATTATTAAACCAACAATAAAAGAGAGAAAGTGGGGGAAGGTAATGGAAGTGTGAAATGTTGTCGTGCATGAAATTTCGAAGATATGCGTACGATCTAATTTTATGTATTTGTGTTTGATTACACGCGTGCGTGACATAAGTAAATGGAAGTGTGGGATGAGACATGGACAAATAATTGCCATTTGAAATATTCGTTAATTGCATCCCACCCTGTCCAATTCCTTTTGTAGCGCTCCGTGTCCTGCTCAACTCCATCCCCTTTATTTTATTTCTTTTTTTGTCGTTTATTTTATTTTATTTCAGGCCCATTGTCAATTTCATTTATGCTCTACGTGTTAGCTCTACTAATGACTTTGCAATGTCTTCATGTTTCATAACCCTTGTTGGTTTTATCATTTTTACTGAATCACTTACTCGCTGTACATCACTCTGTTTCTTCTGTTCTTATGTTTTTTCTTTTCTTTTATTTATTTATTTATTTATTTATTTTTGAAACAACAACAACGACAATCATGAACAGGTCTTAAAGTCACTCCAGGGGTGTGAAAAAAGACAAAGTAAAAGAGGGAAAGAGAAATAGGTCTTTTCGCTCTTTTTTTACTTTTACTTTTGTTTATTTTCCTTTTTCCATTTCCATAAAGGAAACTGTCATTTATACGAGAAAGACAGGGGAAACCCAAATAAAGGAGGGAAAAGAAACGTGACCATCGAAAAACAAAATAATAAATCTTTTTGTCATTGTTTCTGCCTAACCTTTAGCGAGGTTATATAACGCTAAAGTGCAGAATCAGAGAAGAGGCTGAGGGGGGAAAAAAAAGAGAAAGAAAAAAAAATACCGAAACGGGGAAGACAAAAGAAAAGAAAGATAATAATAATAATAACAAGAACAAGAACAAGAACAAAAACAAAAACAGGGAAGCAAGAGAACCGAGTGAGGAAAAGGGTAACTTTGTGACAGGAAGGACCTTACATCAAAGGGGAAACACCTTTAGAGAAGAAAACGTTGCTGTAATTTCGCATTTGCCACACGGAAAAGCGTAACAGACAGGAAAACGAAACAAGCAACAACTACGAGCACAAACACAACAAACGGCAAACAGCGACGGTGACGGTGACGGTGACGAACAAATATGGGAGGTGCGCCTTCTCGGGAGGCGACAGTTGTGTACTCGTATCTGCGAGGTACGTATGAAATTGGCCTCATTCCCCTTACAAGTGCTTTCTTTGGCCGGCCGTCAGGACGGGGGGAACATGAAGGGGAAAATGTGCTACGGGGGCATTTCTTACAGATGCGGGAGGATCTCTTCGCGGCCTGTACACTCCCAACCCGAAACAAAGTGCTCTCATGGACAGAAATCGTGCCCAATCGATTTACGGGGGAGGACCTTGACGCGTTTTTGGAAATTGTGGACAAGCGGCTCTACCCAACAAATGCGGCAATGGTAGCAGATAAAAATTCTCCACTTCTCCCGGTCCCATGTGCTGTTTGTCTTGTCTGCAAAGATGGTCGGGAGCGCCGTGGCAGTTTTCGCTGGCGCGGGCGGAACATTGTCATCATCGGTTACTTTGGATGCATGGATGAAGAGCTTGATGCGGCTTTCAAAACAGAGAAACGCACGCCACGCCAGGGGATGTACAGCATCACTGCCGCTGTATTTCCTTCTATTGGTGATCGTACGTTTGACCGCGTTCTTGCCTTAGCACCAGTGATGCTTCGGGGACAGTTTGTGGGATCTGTGTTGCAACTCCGTAGGGGAGGAGGGGAATTCGCAACGCCCTTGAGTGAGCGTGGGGAAATGGTTGATGTCTCTAGTGAGGCTCCTTCGCTCGGAGCGGGAATTGGTGGAGTGGTAGGGCAATCAGATGGATTGATTCATGAGGATTCTGCAGTTGACAGCGCCTTGGAAATGTTCATGGAGCGCGTCTCCCAGATGTCTGTATTCGTTGAGGTGGTCTCGGATAACTACTCGTCACTGAAGTCTCTGGTGGAAAATGTTGCCTTCATCCAGATTCATACATCGGCGGAACCTAAACAGTGTACGCTTGATCTTCCTCCAATCGTTCAGAACGCCTTTAATCGCACTACAACTGCGAGCAGTTGCGAGAAGAAAGCTGACGCGGAGGGTCACCATGCAGAAAAGTCGCCTCCACAACGTTCATCTGCCATGGAACAGGGGTCTTCTTGTTGCACCGTGCAAGGAGTAAGCTGCTCGTTGGAGCGCGATGATTTAACCGATCTGTCCAGTGTGGAGCCTGAAGGTTCATCTCACTTAAGTAAAGTGCCGACGGAGGATGGTGGTAGTTTTCACTTCTGTACAGAGATAGTTCGTGTTCATTTCAGCAAGACATATGTGGCCCTAGCCATCCAGTGGCTCTCAAGTTTCTTCCGAAAACCAAGCTTGCTTGAGAATGGTTATTGGGTACACTACTGCCTGAAAAAGGAAGAGGAAGTGACACGCAGAATACTCTGCCATCGCGATACTATTGTCTCCGGTTGGCGAACGTCTCACCCCGAACTCGCTAATCAATACATGGGTGACGGCACGGACAAACTACTGGAGCACGTACGGATCCTTCAGCACGAATTACAACAAGCCCGCAAGGCTGCAGAAGAACCTACACTGCGTAAAAAAGCCAGTACGCCTCCCACTCTGCCGTGTCCGAATACCACTTCAATGGCAGTGTTGGCACCACCCCCTCCGCCTCATGTGATGCCATACGCCGTGCCTCCTCTTCCGTCACCGGTTTATTTTGTTCAACAGCAACCTGTGGGAAACCCCATGTTTGTGTCGTTGCTTCCTTTTCAGCAAGTGCAGCAGGTTCCACAAGTGCAACAGATCCCACAATTTCAGCAGGTGCCGCAAATTCAGCCACTGCAACAGATTTCGCATGTGCAGCAGATCCCTCAATTGCAGCAAACCCAACCGGTACAACCGATTCATCAAGTGCAGCAAATCTCACATGTGCAACCGATGCCATTGTACCACCTCCAAACACCTGAATTACAACAGCCCTCGGTTTGTTATCTTCCCTTTGGGGATGGAGGAGCTCTACCCCCAAGTTATGTCATTCCAAGCTCGCTGTCGTAGTGATACATAGTGAGGAAATAAGAAAAACAAAAAAATGGATGAACGTGTGTAGTTCCATACCATGACTAGAGGAGCTGGAACGGCTCGTTCTTGTTCTTTTGATTTTTTTTCTTCCTTTTTATAAAAATTTTAATTTTGTTGTTTTCTTTTTCTTCCCTGTTCTTCCTCTTGAAATGGTTAATTACCTTCCACTAGGATTGCTGTTTTTTGCCCTCTCAGAAGGCGTTTTTTTTTTTGTGCGCTCTGCTCGCATATTCGACATGTCCATCCTTTTTAGTTTTGCTTATAAAATGAGGAAAAAAGAAAATGAAGACTCGTTTCTCTTTATGTTTTTGTTCCTTCTGTTTGTGTGTGTTTGTTGTTGTTGTTGTTGTTTTTGCGTGATTTTCTGTGTGTGTGGGTAGTTGTTTTTCTTTTTTTTTTTGCTGCTTTCGAAGCATTACGACTTGTAACTGAGCGTTAAAAGCGAATGATTATGATTATTATTATTATTATTATTATTCCCTCCTCTTCCTACTTGTCTTTGTTCGGCGGATGTGTTTCTCCGTCGTGTTTCCTACTTTTTTTTTTGTGTGTATGTGTCTGTGTGTGTCTTTTTTTTTTTCCTGCTTCAAATTTGCTGCAGACAAATAAACAGAGAAAATAAAAGAGATGGTCATCTTCTCTTGTTGTTGTTTATTGTGATTCATTTTTTGTTTGTTTGTTTGTTTGGGGGAAGTCCGCGGATATGTAGAACAATTATGTTTTTCTTCTTTTTTTTTTGCTTAAGAAGTGGGAAGTAGTTTTTTTTTGTTTTTGGTTGTTTTGATTTCCTGTTTTTGGTTGTCTCAGCCTTGCGTCCATTTGGATCAAGATAACACACAACTTCTTATTTGTCTTGTTTTTTGTTACTTTTTCGTTTTTTTATACTTTTTTTTCTCTTTTACTACTTTCTCTTCCTGTGTTGGACTCTTTTTTTTTTTTTAATCTTTGTTTTCTTTTTTTTTTTGTTTGTTTATTTATCAGTTGTGCTGTTCTGCTTCATCTCATTTCTGCGGCTTTTCACACTTTTTTCGGTCATTTTTTTTTTTACCCCTTTCCTCCCTCCCCCCTTTTCCTTTTCGGTGTTTTTTATTATTGTTATTATCATTATTATTCTTACGCCTATGACTTTCATTTATTACTGTTTCACTGTTATTCTACACAGTGTTCTGCTATATCCCTTGCGTCGCAGGGAGTGACAACACATTTATATATATATATATGAAATATACAAATAATTATAAATATATATATATATGGTCGTGTCTGAAATTGTATGTGC